>NW_026646682.1:0-298384 GCF_949987535.1 Balaenoptera acutorostrata
TTTAGAGAGATGCATAATGAAGTGTGGTCCTCATGTACAATGGAATATCACTCAGCCATGAAATCAACGTCATAAGGCTAGTAGCAGCACGATGAGTGGATTTAGGTACGACGATTCTAAGTGAAATAAGTCACACAGAAAAAGACACTTATCATAAGATATCACTTCTAGAGGGAATGTAAAAACCGCTACACTTGAACTGAATTGCAAAACAGAACAGAGTCACACGTTTAGAAAACACACTATGGCTGCTGAACGGGCAAGGTGAGGTGGGGTGATGCATAAAACAAGGGTTTCAAATTAGCTCAGATACCGTTCCATAAACCCAATATGTAACAGACAAGACCTATTCCTTTTTCAGTGAACTGGACTCAACACCCCCTATTCACCGCACAAGAATATATCTGACTAGTAAGAATCTTCAAACCTATGTATTGATATCTCTCTGTAAGTGAGTCAAGGGGGTGTAAAGCGCCATAAACACAGCCGTGAAAAGCAGCTAAACCCCATTATAAAAATAAATTACTTTTCAAAACCAGTGAAACAAAGACAGTGAAAGAGAGAGAAATTCTTACAAAATTCGTTCAGGGGCTGTGATGCAACCTGGATTGACCATATCTAGACCCACAGCTGATTGAGACATAAGGGTGGACACTCTTGGGGCTGAGAGGTTCGGTGAGGTTGGGTGAGCCAACGCAGACCCTTTCAAGTAATACTGCATGGTAGCCATCCCATGGGTCCCAAATCTCCAGGTTCAAGGGCATCTTCCTACATCGAAAACAGGCATGAGAAACCCAGAAGATGGTACACCGTGTGATCGGGAAAGGTTTCTAAAACGCACCTCATTTCTCATCTCCTTGGCTCGGGTTCGCCATTCCAGCCGATTTACTAGCCATCTTCCTCCTTGGAGAATCAGCACCTTTAACCTCCTGTTCCGTACAGGTTGCAATTTGTCCTGATGATGAACGGGAAGAGGGGGAACCAATGAGAGACTAGCTCTAGGTGTTGGGACAGGCACAGGTCACTCTATTTTCCCATCAGGAAGAAGAATTAAGCACAAGCGCAGCCTGCCCCCCAGAACCAGAAGAGGGCCTGAAGCAATCCTGCGCTTTTGCGGCAGGCTCCCAAAAAAGCGAGTTGAAAAATGGAGCTCAGGGGCACTGAAATTCACAAACCTGCAGAGTTTTAAATGATAACTCTCGTCCACAAATATATTAAGGGAAGGCAACGAAGAGGCTTTGAAAACAAGGCAGAATTGCAGGAAACAGATTTCAGGAGGTAGATTTGAATCGCCTTGAAAGCACATGAAAAGCGGCAAAACGTGGACAATGATGCCCTTGGCCAAAAAGGGCGTATGCGTTTTTTCCTGAATATATTCAGGAAAAAACGCATACGCCCTTTTTGGCCAACCAAGCAACCTGGAAAGGCAAATCAGCGCTCCAAAGAAGTCTCGCTTCCCAGCGGGCAAAAGGGCCATGCGGAAAAAAGTGTCCAAACCAGAAATGCAGGACCGGCCATGGAGAAATGGGAGCCTTGCTACGCTGATGGGTGGGATGTAAATTGCCAACAGCCACTCTGGAGAAGTGTACGGTGTGTTCTGAAACATCTAAAAAACACAGCTTGGAGAGCATAGGGCACTTCCACTCATGGCCGTATAAATTGGGAAAACTAAAAAGCAGCAAGACACAGGCACTCCAAAGTATAGAGCTGCTCTGTTGACAAGAACCCACACTTCATTACACCCTAAATATCCTAGGAAAGAGAAAAATGGATAAAGAAGTTGTGGTCCTCATGTACAATGGAATATCACTCAGCCATGAAATCAACGTCATAAGGCTAGTAGCAGCACGATGAGTGGATTTAGGTACGACGATTCTAAGTGAAATAAGTCACACAGAAAAAGACACTTATCATAAGATATCACTTCTAGAGGGAATGTAAAAACCGCTACACTTGAACTGAATTGCAAAACAGAACAGAGTCACACGTTTAGAAAACACACTATGGCTGCTGAACGGGCAAGGTGAGGTGGGGTGATGCATAAAACAAGGGTTTCAAATTAGCTCAGATACCGTTCCATAAACCCAATATGTAACAGACAAGACCTATTCCTTTTTCAGTGAACTGGACTCAACACCCCCTATTCACCGCACAAGAATATATCTGACTAGTAAGAATCTTCAAACCTATGTATTGATATCTCTCTGTAAGTGAGTCAAGGGGGTGTAAAGCGCCATAAACAGAGCCGTGAAAAGCAGCTAAACCCCATTATAAAAATAACTTACTTTTCAAAACCAGTGAAACAAAGACAGTGAAAGAGAGAGAAATTCTTACAAAATTCGTTCAGGGGCTGTGATGCAACCTGGATTGACCATATCTAGACCCACAGCTGATTGAGACATAAGGGTGGACACTCTTGGGGCTGAGAGGTTCGGTGAGGTTGGGTGAGCCAACGCAGACCCTTTCAAGTAATACTGCATGGTAGCCATCCCATGGGTCCCAAATCTCCAGGTTCAAGGGCATCTTCCTACATCGAAAACAGGCATGAGAAACCCAGAAGATGGTACACCGTGTGATCGGGAAAGGTTTCTAAAACGCACCTCATTTCTCATCTCCTTGGCTCGGGTTCGCCATTCCAGCCGATTTACTAGCCATCTTCCTCCTTGGAGAATCAGCACCTTTAACCTCCTGTTCCGTACAGGTTGCAATTTGTCCTGATGATGAACGGGAAGAGGGGGAACCAATGAGAGACTAGCTCTAGGTGTTGGGACAGGCACAGGTCACTCTATTTTCCCATCAGGAAGAAGAATTAAGCACAAGCGCAGCCTGCCCCCCAGAACCAGAAGAGGGCCTGAAGCAATCCTGCGCTTTTGCGGCCAGCTCCCAAAAAAGCGAGTTGAAAAATGGAGCTCAGGGGCACTGCAATTCACAAACCTGCAGAGTTTTAAATGATAACTCTCGTCCACAAATATATTAAGGGAAGGCAACGAAGAGGCTTTGAAAACAAGGCAGAATTGCAGGAAACAGATTTCAGGAGGTAGATTTGAATCGCCTTGAAAGCACATGAAAAGCGGCAAAACGTGGACAATGATGCCCTTGGCCAAAAGGGGCGTATGCGTTTTTTCCTGAATATATTCAGGAAAAAACGCATACGCCCTTTTTGGCCAACCAAGCAACCTGGAAAGGCAAATCAGCGCTCCAAAGAAGTCTCGCTTCCCAGCGGGCAAAAGGGCCATGCGGAAAAAAGTGTCCAAACCAGAAATGCAGGACCGGCCATGGAGAAATGGGAGCCTTGCTACGCTGATGGGTGGGATGTAAATTGCCAACAGCCACTCTGGAGAAGTGTACGGTGTGTTCTGAAACATCTAAAAAACACAGCTTGGAGAGCATAGGGCACTTCCACTCATGGCCGTATAAATTGGGAAAACTAAAAAGCAGCAAGACACAGGCACTCCAAAGTATAGAGCTGCTCTGTTGACAAGAACCCACACTTCATTACACCCTAAATATCCTAGGAAAGAGAAAAATGCATAAAGAAGTTGTGGTCCTCATGTACAATGGAATATCACTCAGCCATGAAATCAACGTCATAAGGCTAGTAGCAGCACGATGAGTGGATTTAGGTACGACGATTCTAAGTGAAATAAGTCACACAGAAAAAGACACTTATCATAAGATATCACTTCTAGAGGGAATGTAAAAACCGCTACACTTGAACTGAATTGCAAAACAGAACAGAGTCACACGTTTAGAAAACACACTATGGCTGCTGAACGGGCAAGGTGAGGTGGGGTGATGCATAAAACAAGGGTTTCAAATTAGCTCAGATACCGTTCCATAAACCCAATATGTAACAGACAAGACCTATTCCTTTTTCAGTGAACTGGACTCAACACCCCCTATTCACCGCACAAGAATATATCTGACTAGTAAGAATCTTCAAACCTATGTATTGATATCTCTCTGTAAGTGAGTCAAGGGGGTGTAAAGCGCCATAAACAGAGCCGTGAAAAGCAGCTAAACCCCATTATAAAAATAAATTACTTTTCAAAACCAGTGAAACAAAGACAGTGAAAGAGAGAGAAATTCTTACAAAATTCGTTCAGGGGCTGTGATGCAACCTGGATTGACCATATCTAGACCCACAGCTGATTGAGACATAAGGGTGGACACTCTTGGGGCTGAGAGGTTCGGTGAGGTTGGGTGAGCCAACGCAGACCCTTTCAAGTAATACTGCATGGTAGCCATCCCATGGGTCCCAAATCTCCAGGTTCAAGGGCATCTTCCTACATCGAAAACAGGCATGAGAAACCCAGAAGATGGTACACCGTGTGATCGGGAAAGGTTTCTAAAACGCACCTCATTTCTCATCTCCTTGGCTCGGGTTCGCCATTCCAGCCGATTTACTAGCCATCTTCCTCCTTGGAGAATCAGCACCTTTAACCTCCTGTTCCGTACAGGTTGCAATTTGTCCTGATGATGAACGGGAAGAGGGGGAACCAATGAGAGACTAGCTCTAGGTGTTGGGACAGGCACAGGTCACTCTATTTTCCCATCAGGAAGAAGAATTAAGCACAAGCGCAGCCTGCCCCCCAGAACCAGAAGAGGGCCTGAAGCAATCCTGCGCTTTTGCGGCAGGCTCCCAAAAAAGCGAGTTGAAAAATGGAGCTCAGGGGCACTGAAATTCACAAACCTGCAGAGTTTTAAATGATAACTCTCGTCCACAAATATATTAAGGGAAGGCAACGAAGAGGCTTTGAAAACAAGGCAGAATTGCAGGAAACAGATTTCAGGAGGTAGATTTGAATCGCCTTGAAAGCACATGAAAAGCGGCAAAACGTGGACAATGATGCCCTTGGCCAAAAAGGGCGTATGCGTTTTTTCCTGAATATATTCAGGAAAAAACGCATACGCCCTTTTTGGCCAACCAAGCAACCTGGAAAGGCAAATCAGCGCTCCAAAGAAGTCTCGCTTCCCAGCGGGCAAAAGGGCCATGCGGAAAAAAGTGTCCAAACCAGAAATGCAGGACCGGCCATGGAGAAATGGGAGCCTTGCTACGCTGATGGGTGGGATGTAAATTGCCAACAGCCACTCTGGAGAAGTGTACGGTGTGTTCTGAAACATCTAAAAAACACAGCTTGGAGAGCATAGGGCACTTCCACTCATGGCCGTATAAATTGGGAAAACTAAAAAGCAGCAAGACACAGGCACTCCAAAGTATAGAGCTGCTCTGTTGACAAGAACCCACACTTCATTACACCCTAAATATCCTAGGAAAGAGAAAAATGCATAAAGAAGTTGTGGTCCTCATGTACAATGGAATATCACTCAGCCATGAAATCAACGTCATAAGGCTAGTAGCAGCACGATGAGTGGATTTAGGTACGACGATTCTAAGTGAAATAAGTCACACAGAAAAAGACACTTATCATAAGATATCACTTCTAGAGGGAATGTAAAAACCGCTACACTTGAACTGAATTGCAAAACAGAACAGAGTCACACGTTTAGAAAACACACTATGGCTGCTGAACGGGCAAGGTGAGGTGGGGTGATGCATAAAACAAGGGTTTCAAATTAGCTCAGATACCGTTCCATAAACCCAATATGTAACAGACAAGACCTATTCCTTTTTCAGTGAACTGGACTCAACACCCCCTATTCACCGCACAAGAATATATCTGACTAGTAAGAATCTTCAAACCTATGTATTGATATCTCTCTGTAAGTGAGTCAAGGGGGTGTAAAGCGCCATAAACAGAGCCGTGAAAAGCAGCTAAACCCCATTATAAAAATAAATTACTTTTCAAAACCAGTGAAACAAAGACAGTGAAAGAGAGAGAAATTCTTACAAAATTCGTTCAGGGGCTGTGATGCAACCTGGATTGACCATATCTAGACCCACAGCTGATTGAGACATAAGGGTGGACACTCTTGGGGCTGAGAGGTTCGGTGAGGTTGGGTGAGCCAACGCAGACCCTTTCAAGTAATACTGCATGGTAGCCATCCCATGGGTCCCAAATCTCCAGGTTCAAGGGCATCTTCCTACATCGAAAACAGGCATGAGAAACCCAGAAGATGGTACACCGTGTGATCGGGAAAGGTTTCTAAAACGCACCTCATTTCTCATCTCCTTGGCTCGGGTTCGCCATTCCAGCCGATTTACTAGCCATCTTCCTCCTTGGAGAATCAGCACCTTTAACCTCCTGTTCCGTACAGGTTGCAATTTGTCCTGATGATGAACGGGAAGAGGGGGAACCAATGAGAGACTAGCTCTAGGTGTTGGGACAGGCACAGGTCACTCTATTTTCCCATCAGGAAGAAGAATTAAGCACAAGCGCAGCCTGCCCCCCAGAACCAGAAGAGGGCCTGAAGCAATCCTGCGCTTTTGCGGCCAGCTCCCAAAAAAGCGAGTTGAAAAATGGAGCTCAGGGGCACTGCAATTCATAAACCTGCAGAGTTTTAAATGATAACTCTCGTCCACAAATATATTAAGGGAAGGCAACGAAGAGGCTTTGAAAACAAGGCAGAATTGCAGGAAACAGATTTCAGGAGGTAGATTTGAATCGCCTTGAAAGCACATGAAAAGCGGCAAAACGTGGACAATGATGCCCTTGGCCAAAAAGGGCGTATGCGTTTTTTCCTGAATATATTCAGGAAAAAACGCATACGCCCTTTTTGGCCAACCAAGCAACCTGGAAAGGCAAATCAGCGCTCCAAAGAAGTCTCGCTTCCCAGCGGGCAAAAGGGCCATGCGGAAAAAAGTGTCCAAACCAGAAATGCAGGACCGGCCATGGAGAAATGGGAGCCTTGCTACGCTGATGGGTGGGATGTAAATTGCCAACAGCCACTCTGGAGAAGTGTACGGGGTGTTCTGAAACATCTAAAAAACACAGCTTGGAGAGCATAGGGCACTTCCACTCATGGCCGTATAAATAGGGAAAACTAAAAAGCAGCAAGACACAGGCACTCCAAAGTATAGAGCTGCTCTGTTGACAAGAACCCACACTTCATTACACCCTAAATATCCTAGGAAAGAGAAAAATGGATAAAGAAGTTGTGGTCCTCATGTACAATGGAATATCACTCAGCCATGAAATCAACGTCATAAGGCTAGTAGCAGCACGATGAGTGGATTTAGGTACGACGATTCTAAGTGAAATAAGTCACACAGAAAAAGACACTTATCATAAGATATCACTTCTAGAGGGAATGTAAAAACCGCTACACTTGAACTGAATTGCAAAACAGAACAGAGTCACACGTTTAGAAAACACACTATGGCTGCTGAACGGGCAAGGTGAGGTGGGGTGATGCATAAAACAAGGGTTTCAAATTAGCTCAGATACCGTTCCATAAACCCAATATGTAACAGACAAGACCTATTCCTTTTTCAGTGAACTGGACTCAACACCCCCTATTCACCGCACAAGAATATATCTGACTAGTAAGAATCTTCAAACCTATGTATTGATATCTCTCTGTAAGTGAGTCAAGGGGGTGTAAAGCGCCATAAACAGAGCCGTGAAAAGCAGCTAAACCCCATTATAAAAATAACTTACTTTTCAAAACCAGTGAAACAAAGACAGTGAAAGAGAGAGAAATTCTTACAAAATTCGTTCAGGGGCTGTGATGCAACCTGGATTGACCATATCTAGACCCACAGCTGATTGAGACATAAGGGTGGACACTCTTGGGGCTGAGAGGTTCGGTGAGGTTGGGTGAGCCAACGCAGACCCTTTCAAGTAATACTGCATGGTAGCCATCCCATGGGTCCCAAATCTCCAGGTTCAAGGGCATCTTCCTACATCGAAAACAGGCATGAGAAACCCAGAAGATGGTACACCGTGTGATCGGGAAAGGTTTCTAAAACGCACCTCATTTCTCATCTCCTTGGCTCGGGTTCGCCATTCCAGCCGATTTACTAGCCATCTTCCTCCTTGGAGAATCAGCACCTTTAACCTCCTGTTCCGTACAGGTTGCAATTTGTCCTGATGATGAACGGGAAGAGGGGGAACCAATGAGAGACTAGCTCTAGGTGTTGGGACAGGCACAGGTCACTCTATTTTCCCATCAGGAAGAAGAATTAAGCACAAGCGCAGCCTGCCCCCCAGAACCAGAAGAGGGCCTGAAGCAATCCTGCGCTTTTGCGGCCAGCTCCCAAAAAAGCGAGTTGAAAAATGGAGCTCAGGGGCACTGCAATTCACAAACCTGCAGAGTTTTAAATGATAACTCTCGTCCACAAATATATTAAGGGAAGGCAACGAAGAGGCTTTGAAAACAAGGCAGAATTGCAGGAAACAGATTTCAGGAGGTAGATTTGAATCGCCTTGAAAGCACATGAAAAGCGGCAAAACGTGGACAATGATGCCCTTGGCCAAAAGGGGCGTATGCGTTTTTTCCTGAATATATTCAGGAAAAAACGCATACGCCCTTTTTGGCCAACCAAGCAACCTGGAAAGGCAAATCAGCGCTCCAAAGAAGTCTCGCTTCCCAGCGGGCAAAAGGGCCATGCGGAAAAAAGTGTCCAAACCAGAAATGCAGGACCGGCCATGGAGAAATGGGAGCCTTGCTACGCTGATGGGTGGGATGTAAATTGCCAACAGCCACTCTGGAGAAGTGTACGGTGTGTTCTGAAACATCTAAAAAACACAGCTTGGAGAGCATAGGGCACTTCCACTCATGGCCGTATAAATTGGGAAAACTAAAAAGCAGCAAGACACAGGCACTCCAAAGTATAGAGCTGCTCTGTTGACAAGAACCCACACTTCATTACACCCTAAATATCCTAGGAAAGAGAAAAATGCATAAAGAAGTTGTGGTCCTCATGTACAATGGAATATCACTCAGCCATGAAATCAACGTCATAAGGCTAGTAGCAGCACGATGAGTGGATTTAGGTACGACGATTCTAAGTGAAATAAGTCACACAGAAAAAGACACTTATCATAAGATATCACTTCTAGAGGGAATGTAAAAACCGCTACACTTGAACTGAATTGCAAAACAGAACAGAGTCACACGTTTAGAAAACACACTATGGCTGCTGAACGGGCAAGGTGAGGTGGGGTGATGCATAAAACAAGGGTTTCAAATTAGCTCAGATACCGTTCCATAAACCCAATATGTAACAGACAAGACCTATTCCTTTTTCAGTGAACTGGACTCAACACCCCCTATTCACCGCACAAGAATATATCTGACTAGTAAGAATCTTCAAACCTATGTATTG
The DNA here is from genome assembly GCF_949987535.1 of Balaenoptera acutorostrata. NCBI lineage: Eukaryota > Metazoa > Chordata > Mammalia > Artiodactyla > Balaenopteridae > Balaenoptera > Balaenoptera acutorostrata. The sequence continues at coordinate 9,233 of NW_026646682.1, forward strand.
ATATCTCTCTGTAAGTGAGTCAAGGGGGTGTAAAGCGCCATAAACACAGCCGTGAAAAGCAGCTAAACCCCATTATAAAAATAAATTACTTTTCAAAACCAGTGAAACAAAGACAGTGAAAGAGAGAGAAATTCTTACAAAATTCGTTCAGGGGCTGTGATGCAACCTGGATTGACCATATCTAGACCCACAGCTGATTGAGACATAAGGGTGGACACTCTTGGGGCTGAGAGGTTCGGTGAGGTTGGGTGAGCCAACGCAGACCCTTTCAAGTAATACTGCATGGTAGCCATCCCATGGGTCCCAAATCTCCAGGTTCAAGGGCATCTTCCTACATCGAAAACAGGCATGAGAAACCCAGAAGATGGTACACCGTGTGATCGGGAAAGGTTTCTAAAACGCACCTCATTTCTCATCTCCTTGGCTCGGGTTCGCCATTCCAGCCGATTTACTAGCCATCTTCCTCCTTGGAGAATCAGCACCTTTAACCTCCTGTTCCGTACAGGTTGCAATTTGTCCTGATGATGAACGGGAAGAGGGGGAACCAATGAGAGACTAGCTCTAGGTGTTGGGACAGGCACAGGTAACTCTATTTTCCCATCAGGAAGAAGAATTAAGCACAAGCGCAGCCTGCCCCCCAGAACCAGAAGAGGGCCTGAAGCAATCCTGCGCTTTTGCGGCCAGCTCCCAAAAAAGCGAGTTGAAAAATGGAGCTCAGGGGCACTGCAATTCACAAACCTGCAGAGTTTTAAATGATAACTCTCGTCCACAAATATATTAAGGGAAGGCAACGAAGAGGCTTTGAAAACAAGGCAGAATTGCAGGAAACAGATTTCAGGAGGTAGATTTGAATCGCCTTGAAAGCACATGAAAAGCGGCAAAACGTGGACAATGATGCCCTTGGCCAAAAGGGGCGTATGCGTTTTTTCCTGAATATATTCAGGAAAAAACGCATACGCCCTTTTTGGCCAACTAAGCAACCTGGAAAGGCAAATCAGCGCTCCAAAGAAGTCTCGCTTCCCAGCGGGCAAAAGGGCCATGCGGAAAAAAGTGTCCAAACCAGAAATGCAGGACCGGCCATGGAGAAATGGGAGCCTTGCTACGCTGATGGGTGGGATGTAAATTGCCAACAGCCACTCTGGAGAAGTGTACGGGGTGTTCTGAAACATCTAAAAAACACAGCTTGGAGAGCATAGGGCACTTCCACTCATGGCCGTATAAATAGGGAAAACTAAAAAGCAGCAAGACACAGGCACTCCAAAGTATAGAGCTGCTCTGTTGACAAGAACCCACACTTCATTACACCCTAAATATCCTAGGAAAGAGAAAAATGGATAAAGAAGTTGTGGTCCTCATGTACAATGGAATATCACTCAGCCATGAAATCAACGTCATAAGGCTAGTAGCAGCACGATGAGTGGATTTAGGTACGACGATTCTAAGTGAAATAAGTCACACAGAAAAAGACACTTATCATAAGATATCACTTCTAGAGGGAATGTAAAAACCGCTACACTTGAACTGAATTGCAAAACAGAACAGAGTCACACGTTTAGAAAACACACTATGGCTGCTGAACGGGCAAGGTGAGGTGGGGTGATGCATAAAACAAGGGTTTCAAATTAGCTCAGATACCGTTCCATAAACCCAATATGTAACAGACAAGACCTATTCCTTTTTCAGTGAACTGGACTCAACACCCCCTATTCACCGCACAAGAATATATCTGACTAGTAAGAATCTTCAAACCTATGTATTGATATCTCTCTGTAAGTGAGTCAAGGGGGTGTAAAGCGCCATAAACAGAGCCGTGAAAAGCAGCTAAACCCCATTATAAAAATAACTTACTTTTCAAAACCAGTGAAACAAAGACAGTGAAAGAGAGAGAAATTCTTACAAAATTCGTTCAGGGGCTGTGATGCAACCTGGATTGACCATATCTAGACCCACAGCTGATTGAGACATAAGGGTGGACACTCTTGGGGCTGAGAGGTTCGGTGAGGTTGGGTGAGCCAACGCAGACCCTTTCAAGTAATACTGCATGGTAGCCATCCCATGGGTCCCAAATCTCCAGGTTCAAGGGCATCTTCCTACATCGAAAACAGGCATGAGAAACCCAGAAGATGGTACACCGTGTGATCGGGAAAGGTTTCTAAAACGCACCTCATTTCTCATCTCCTTGGCTCGGGTTCGCCATTCCAGCCGATTTACTAGCCATCTTCCTCCTTGGAGAATCAGCACCTTTAACCTCCTGTTCCGTACAGGTTGCAATTTGTCCTGATGATGAACGGGAAGAGGGGGAACCAATGAGAGACTAGCTCTAGGTGTTGGGACAGGCACAGGTCACTCTATTTTCCCATCAGGAAGAAGAATTAAGCACAAGCGCAGCCTGCCCCCCAGAACCAGAAGAGGGCCTGAAGCAATCCTGCGCTTTTGCGGCCAGCTCCCAAAAAAGCGAGTTGAAAAATGGAGCTCAGGGGCACTGAAATTCACAAACCTGCAGAGTTTTAAATGATAACTCTCGTCCACAAATATATTAAGGGAAGGCAACGAAGAGGCTTTGAAAACAAGGCAGAATTGCAGGAAACAGATTTCAGGAGGTAGATTTGAATCGCCTTGAAAGCACATGAAAAGCGGCAAAACGTGGACAATGATGCCCTTGGCCAAAAGGGGCGTATGCGTTTTTTCCTGAATATATTCAGGAAAAAACGCATACGCCCTTTTTGGCCAACCAAGCAACCTGGAAAGGCAAATCAGCGCTCCAAAGAAGTCTCGCTTCCCAGCGGGCAAAAGGGCCATGCGGAAAAAAGTGTCCAAACCAGAAATGCAGGACCGGCCATGGAGAAATGGGAGCCTTGCTACGCTGATGGGTGGGATGTAAATTGCCAACAGCCACTCTGGAGAAGTGTACGGTGTGTTCTGAAACATCTAAAAAACACAGCTTGGAGAGCATAGGGCACTTCCACTCATGGCCGTATAAATTGGGAAAACTAAAAAGCAGCAAGACACAGGCACTCCAAAGTATAGAGCTGCTCTGTTGACAAGAACCCACACTTCATTACACCCTAAATATCCTAGGAAAGAGAAAAATGCATAAAGAAGTTGTGGTCCTCATGTACAATGGAATATCACTCAGCCATGAAATCAACGTCATAAGGCTAGTAGCAGCACGATGAGTGGATTTAGGTACGACGATTCTAAGTGAAATAAGTCACACAGAAAAAGACACTTATCATAAGATATCACTTCTAGAGGGAATGTAAAAACCGCTACACTTGAACTGAATTGCAAAACAGAACAGAGTCACACGTTTAGAAAACACACTATGGCTGCTGAACGGGCAAGGTGAGGTGGGGTGATGCATAAAACAAGGGTTTCAAATTAGCTCAGATACCGTTCCATAAACCCAATATGTAACAGACAAGACCTATTCCTTTTTCAGTGAACTGGACTCAACACCCCCTATTCACCGCACAAGAATATATCTGACTAGTAAGAATCTTCAAACCTATGTATTGATATCTCTCTGTAAGTGAGTCAAGGGGGTGTAAAGCGCCATAAACAGAGCCGTGAAAAGCAGCTAAACCCCATTATAAAAATAAATTACTTTTCAAAACCAGTGAAACAAAGACAGTGAAAGAGAGAGAAATTCTTACAAAATTCGTTCAGGGGCTGTGATGCAACCTGGATTGACCATATCTAGACCCACAGCTGATTGAGACATAAGGGTGGACACTCTTGGGGCTGAGAGGTTCGGTGAGGTTGGGTGAGCCAACGCAGACCCTTTCAAGTAATACTGCATGGTAGCCATCCCATGGGTCCCAAATCTCCAGGTTCAAGGGCATCTTCCTACATCGAAAACAGGCATGAGAAACCCAGAAGATGGTACACCGTGTGATCGGGAAAGGTTTCTAAAACGCACCTCATTTCTCATCTCCTTGGCTCGGGTTCGCCATTCCAGCCGATTTACTAGCCATCTTCCTCCTTGGAGAATCAGCACCTTTAACCTCCTGTTCCGTACAGGTTGCAATTTGTCCTGATGATGAACGGGAAGAGGGGGAACCAATGAGAGACTAGCTCTAGGTGTTGGGACAGGCACAGGTCACTCTATTTTCCCATCAGGAAGAAGAATTAAGCACAAGCGCAGCCTGCCCCCCAGAACCAGAAGAGGGCCTGAAGCAATCCTGCGCTTTTGCGGCCAGCTCCCAAAAAAGCGAGTTGAAAAATGGAGCTCAGGGGCACTGAAATTCACAAACCTGCAGAGTTTTAAATGATAACTCTCGTCCACAAATATATTAAGGGAAGGCAACGAAGAGGCTTTGAAAACAAGGCAGAATTGCAGGAAACAGATTTCAGGAGGTAGATTTGAATCGCCTTGAAAGCACATGAAAAGCGGCAAAACGGGGACAATGATGCCCTTGGCCAAAAGGGGCGTATGCGTTTTTTCCTGAATATATTCAGGAAAAAACGCATACGCCCTTTTTGGCCAACCAAGCAACCTGGAAAGGCAAATCAGCGCTCCAAAGAAGTCTCGCTTCCCAGCGGGCAAAAGGGCCATGCGGAAAAAAGTGTCCAAACCAGAAATGCAGGACCGGCCATGGAGAAATGGGAGCCTTGCTACGCTGATGGGTGGGATGTAAATTGCCAACAGCCACTCTGGAGAAGTGTACGGTGTGTTCTGAAACATCTAAAAAACACAGCTTGGAGAGCATAGGGCACTTCCACTCATGGCCGTATAAATTGGGAAAACTAAAAAGCAGCAAGACACAGGCACTCCAAAGTATAGAGCTGCTCTGTTGACAAGAACCCACACTTCATTACACCCTAAATATCCTAGGAAAGAGAAAAATGCATAAAGAAGTTGTGGTCCTCATGTACAATGGAATATCACTCAGCCATGAAATCAACGTCATAAGGCTAGTAGCAGCACGATGAGTGGATTTAGGTACGACGATTCTAAGTGAAATAAGTCACACAGAAAAAGACACTTATCATAAGATATCACTTCTAGAGGGAATGTAAAAACCGCTACACTTGAACTGAATTGCAAAACAGAACAGAGTCACACGTTTAGAAAACACACTATGGCTGCTGAACGGGCAAGGTGAGGTGGGGTGATGCATAAAACAAGGGTTTCAAATTAGCTCAGATACCGTTCCATAAACCCAATATGTAACAGACAAGACCTATTCCTTTTTCAGTGAACTGGACTCAACACCCCCTATTCACCGCACAAGAATATATCTGACTAGTAAGAATCTTCAAACCTATGTATTGATATCTCTCTGTAAGTGAGTCAAGGGGGTGTAAAGCGCCATAAACAGAGCCGTGAAAAGCAGCTAAACCCCATTATAAAAATAAATTACTTTTCAAAACCAGTGAAACAAAGACAGTGAAAGAGAGAGAAATTCTTACAAAATTCGTTCAGGGGCTGTGATGCAACCTGGATTGACCATATCTAGACCCACAGCTGATTGAGACATAAGGGTGGACACTCTTGGGGCTGAGAGGTTCGGTGAGGTTGGGTGAGCCAACGCAGACCCTTTCAAGTAATACTGCATGGTAGCCATCCCATGGGTCCCAAATCTCCAGGTTCAAGGGCATCTTCCTACATCGAAAACAGGCATGAGAAACCCAGAAGATGGTACACCGTGTGATCGGGAAAGGTTTCTAAAACGCACCTCATTTCTCATCTCCTTGGCTCGGGTTCGCCATTCCAGCCGATTTACTAGCCATCTTCCTCCTTGGAGAATCAGCACCTTTAACCTCCTGTTCCGTACAGGTTGCAATTTGTCCTGATGATGAACGGGAAGAGGGGGAACCAATGAGAGACTAGCTCTAGGTGTTGGGACAGGCACAGGTCACTCTATTTTCCCATCAGGAAGAAGAATTAAGCACAAGCGCAGCCTGCCCCCCAGAACCAGAAGAGGGCCTGAAGCAATCCTGCGCTTTTGCGGCAGGCTCCCAAAAAAGCGAGTTGAAAAATGGAGCTCAGGGGCACTGAAATTCACAAACCTGCAGAGTTTTAAATGATAACTCTCGTCCACAAATATATTAAGGGAAGGCAACGAAGAGGCTTTGAAAACAAGGCAGAATTGCAGGAAACAGATTTCAGGAGGTAGATTTGAATCGCCTTGAAAGCACATGAAAAGCGGCAAAACGTGGACAATGATGCCCTTGGCCAAAAAGGGCGTATGCGTTTTTTCCTGAATATATTCAGGAAAAAACGCATACGCCCTTTTTGGCCAACCAAGCAACCTGGAAAGGCAAATCAGCGCTCCAAAGAAGTCTCGCTTCCCAGCGGGCAAAAGGGCCATGCGGAAAAAAGTGTCCAAACCAGAAATGCAGGACCGGCCATGGAGAAATGGGAGCCTTGCTACGCTGATGGGTGGGATGTAAATTGCCAACAGCCACTCTGGAGAAGTGTACGGTGTGTTCTGAAACATCTAAAAAACACAGCTTGGAGAGCATAGGGCACTTCCACTCATGGCCGTATAAATTGGGAAAACTAAAAAGCAGCAAGACACAGGCACTCCAAAGTATAGAGCTGCTCTGTTGACAAGAACCCACACTTCATTACACCCTAAATATCCTAGGAAAGAGAAAAATGCATAAAGAAGTTGTGGTCCTCATGTACAATGGAATATCACTCAGCCATGAAATCAACGTCATAAGGCTAGTAGCAGCACGATGAGTGGATTTAGGTACGACGATTCTAAGTGAAATAAGTCACACAGAAAAAGACACTTATCATAAGATATCACTTCTAGAGGGAATGTAAAAACCGCTACACTTGAACTGAATTGCAAAACAGAACAGAGTCACACGTTTAGAAAACACACTATGGCTGCTGAACGGGCAAGGTGAGGTGGGGTGATGCATAAAACAAGGGTTTCAAATTAGCTCAGATACCGTTCCATAAACCCAATATGTAACAGACAAGACCTATTCCTTTTTCAGTGAACTGGACTCAACACCCCCTATTCACCGCACAAGAATATATCTGACTAGTAAGAATCTTCAAACCTATGTATTGATATCTCTCTGTAAGTGAGTCAAGGGGGTGTAAAGCGCCATAAACAGAGCCGTGAAAAGCAGCTAAACCCCATTATAAAAATAAATTACTTTTCAAAACCAGTGAAACAAAGACAGTGAAAGAGAGAGAAATTCTTACAAAATTCGTTCAGGGGCTGTGATGCAACCTGGATTGACCATATCTAGACCCACAGCTGATTGAGACATAAGGGTGGACACTCTTGGGGCTGAGAGGTTCGGTGAGGTTGGGTGAGCCAACGCAGACCCTTTCAAGTAATACTGCATGGTAGCCATCCCATGGGTCCCAAATCTCCAGGTTCAAGGGCATCTTCCTACATCGAAAACAGGCATGAGAAACCCAGAAGATGGTACACCGTGTGATCGGGAAAGGTTTCTAAAACGCACCTCATTTCTCATCTCCTTGGCTCGGGTTCGCCATTCCAGCCGATTTACTAGCCATCTTCCTCCTTGGAGAATCAGCACCTTTAACCTCCTGTTCCGTACAGGTTGCAATTTGTCCTGATGATGAACGGGAAGAGGGGGAACCAATGAGAGACTAGCTCTAGGTGTTGGGACAGGCACAGGTCACTCTATTTTCCCATCAGGAAGAAGAATTAAGCACAAGCGCAGCCTGCCCCCCAGAACCAGAAGAGGGCCTGAAGCAATCCTGCGCTTTTGCGGCCAGCTCCCAAAAAAGCGAGTTGAAAAATGGAGCTCAGGGGCACTGCAATTCATAAACCTGCAGAGTTTTAAATGATAACTCTCGTCCACAAATATATTAAGGGAAGGCAACGAAGAGGCTTTGAAAACAAGGCAGAATTGCAGGAAACAGATTTCAGGAGGTAGATTTGAATCGCCTTGAAAGCACATGAAAAGCGGCAAAACGTGGACAATGATGCCCTTGGCCAAAAAGGGCGTATGCGTTTTTTCCTGAATATATTCAGGAAAAAACGCATACGCCCTTTTTGGCCAACCAAGCAACCTGGAAAGGCCAATCAGCGCTCCAAAGAAGTCTGGCTTCCCAGCGGGCAAAAGGGCCATGCGGAAAAAAGTGTCCAAACCAGAAATGCAGGACCGGCCATGGAGAAATGGGAGCCTTGCTACGCTGATGGGTGGGATGTAAATTGCCAACAGCCACTCTGGAGAAGTGTACGGTGTGTTCTGAAACATCTAAAAAACACAGCTTGGAGAGCATAGGGCACTTCCACTCATGGCCGTATAAATTGGGAAAACTAAAAAGCAGCAAGACACAGGCACTCCAAAGTATAGAGCTGCTCTGTTGACAAGAACCCACACTTCATTACACCCTAAATATCCTAGGAAAGAGAAAAATGGATAAAGAAGTTGTGGTCCTCATGTACAATGGAATATCACTCAGCCATGAAATCAACGTCATAAGGCTAGTAGCAGCACGATGAGTGGATTTAGGTACGACGATTCTAAGTGAAATAAGTCACACAGAAAAAGACACTTATCATAAGATATCACTTCTAGAGGGAATGTAAAAACCGCTACACTTGAACTGAATTGCAAAACAGAACAGAGTCACACGTTTAGAAAACACACTATGGCTGCTGAACGGGCAAGGTGAGGTGGGGTGATGCATAAAACAAGGGTTTCAAATTAGCTCAGATACCGTTCCATAAACCCAATATGTAACAGACAAGACCTATTCCTTTTTCAGTGAACTGGACTCAACACCCCCTATTCACCGCACAAGAATATATCTGACTAGTAAGAATCTTCAAACCTATGTATTGATATCTCTCTGTAAGTGAGTCAAGGGGGTGTAAAGCGCCATAAACAGAGCCGTGAAAAGCAGCTAAACCCCATTATAAAAATAACTTACTTTTCAAAACCAGTGAAACAAAGACAGTGAAAGAGAGAGAAATTCTTACAAAATTCGTTCAGGGGCTGTGATGCAACCTGGATTGACCATATCTAGACCCACAGCTGATTGAGACATAAGGGTGGACACTCTTGGGGCTGAGAGGTTCGGTGAGGTTGGGTGAGCCAACGCAGACCCTTTCAAGTAATACTGCATGGTAGCCATCCCATGGGTCCCAAATCTCCAGGTTCAAGGGCATCTTCCTACATCGAAAACAGGCATGAGAAACCCAGAAGATGGTACACCGTGTGATCGGGAAAGGTTTCTAAAACGCACCTCATTTCTCATCTCCTTGGCTCGGGTTCGCCATTCCAGCCGATTTACTAGCCATCTTCCTCCTTGGAGAATCAGCACCTTTAACCTCCTGTTCCGTACAGGTTGCAATTTGTCCTGATGATGAACGGGAAGAGGGGGAACCAATGAGAGACTAGCTCTAGGTGTTGGGACAGGCACAGGTCACTCTATTTTCCCATCAGGAAGAAGAATTAAGCACAAGCGCAGCCTGCCCCCCAGAACCAGAAGAGGGCCTGAAGCAATCCTGCGCTTTTGCGGCCAGCTCCCAAAAAAGCGAGTTGAAAAATGGAGCTCAGGGGCACTGCAATTCACAAACCTGCAGAGTTTTAAATGATAACTCTCGTCCACAAATATATTAAGGGAAGGCAACGAAGAGGCTTTGAAAACAAGGCAGAATTGCAGGAAACAGATTTCAGGAGGTAGATTTGAATCGCCTTGAAAGCACATGAAAAGCGGCAAAACGTGGACAATGATGCCCTTGGCCAAAAAGGGCGTATGCGTTTTTTCCTGAATATATTCAGGAAAAAACGCATACGCCCTTTTTGGCCAACCAAGCAACCTGGAAAGGCCAATCAGCGCTCCAAAGAAGTCTGGCTTCCCAGCGGGCAAAAGGGCCATGCGGAAAAAAGTGTCCAAACCAGAAATGCAGGACCGGCCATGGAGAAATGGGAGCCTTGCTACGCTGATGGGTGGGATGTAAATTGCCAACAGCCACTCTGGAGAAGTGTACGGTGTGTTCTGAAACATCTAAAAAACACAGCTTGGAGAGCATAGGGCACTTCCACTCATGGCCGTATAAATTGGGAAAACTAAAAAGCAGCAAGACACAGGCACTCCAAAGTATAGAGCTGCTCTGTTGACAAGAACCCACACTTCATTACACCCTAAATATCCTAGGAAAGAGAAAAATGGATAAAGAAGTTGTGGTCCTCATGTACAATGGAATATCACTCAGCCATGAAATCAACGTCATAAGGCTAGTAGCAGCACGATGAGTGGATTTAGGTACGACGATTCTAAGTGAAATAAGTCACACAGAAAAAGACACTTATCATAAGATATCACTTCTAGAGGGAATGTAAAAACCGCTACACTTGAACTGAATTGCAAAACAGAACAGAGTCACACGTTTAGAAAACACACTATGGCTGCTGAACGGGCAAGGTGAGGTGGGGTGATGCATAAAACAAGGGTTTCAAATTAGCTCAGATACCGTTCCATAAACCCAATATGTAACAGACAAGACCTATTCCTTTTTCAGTGAACTGGACTCAACACCCCCTATTCACCGCACAAGAATATATCTGACTAGTAAGAATCTTCAAACCTATGTATTGATATCTCTCTGTAAGTGAGTCAAGGGGGTGTAAAGTGCCATAAACAGAGCCGTGAAAAGCAGCTAAACCCCATTATAAAAATAACTTACTTTTCAAAACCAGTGAAACAAAGACAGTGAAAGAGAGAGAAATTCTTACAAAATTCGTTCAGGGGCTGTGATGCAACCTGGATTGACCATATCTAGACCCACAGCTGATTGAGACATAAGGGTGGACACTCTTGGGGCTGAGAGGTTCGGTGAGGTTGGGTGAGCCAACGCAGACCCTTTCAAGTAATACTGCATGGTAGCCATCCCATGGGTCCCAAATCTCCAGGTTCAAGGGCATCTTCCTACATCGAAAACAGGCATGAGAAACCCAGAAGATGGTACACCGTGTGATCGGGAAAGGTTTCTAAAACGCACCTCATTTCTCATCTCCTTGGCTCGGGTTCGCCATTCCAGCCGATTTACTAGCCATCTTCCTCCTTGGAGAATCAGCACCTTTAACCTCCTGTTCCGTACAGGTTGCAATTTGTCCTGATGATGAACGGGAAGAGGGGGAACCAATGAGAGACTAGCTCTAGGTGTTGGGACAGGCACAGGTCACTCTATTTTCCCATCAGGAAGAAGAATTAAGCACAAGCGCAGCCTGCCCCCCAGAACCAGAAGAGGGCCTGAAGCAATCCTGCGCTTTTGCGGCCAGCTCCCAAAAAAGCGAGTTGAAAAATGGAGCTCAGGAGCACTGCAATTCACAAACCTGCAGAGTTTTAAATGATAACTCTCGTCCACAAATATATTAAGGGAAGGCAACGAAGAGGCTTTGAAAACAAGGCAGAATTGCAGGAAACAGATTTCAGGAGGTAGATTTGAATCGCCTTGAAAGCACATGAAAAGCGGCAAAACGTGGACAATGATGCCCTTGGCCAAAAGGGGCGTATGCGTTTTTTCCTGAATATATTCAGGAAAAAACGCATACGCCCTTTTTGGCCAACCAAGCAACCTGGAAAGGCAAATCAGCGCTCCAAAGAAGTCTCGCTTCCCAGCGGGCAAAAGGGCCATGCGGAAAAAAGTGTCCAAACCAGAAATGCAGGACCGGCCATGGAGAAATGGGAGCCTTGCTACGCTGATGGGTGGGATGTAAATTGCCAACAGCCACTCTGGAGAAGTGTACGGTGTGTTCTGAAACATCTAAAAAACACAGCTTGGAGAGCATAGGGCACTTCCACTCATGGCCGTATAAATAGGGAAAACTAAAAAGCAGCAAGACACAGGCACTCCAAAGTATAGAGCTGCTCTGTTGACAAGAACCCACACTTCATTACACCCTAAATATCCTAGGAAAGAGAAAAATGCATAAAGAAGTTGTGGTCCTCATGTACAATGGAATATCACTCAGCCATGAAATCAACGTCATAAGGCTAGCAGCAGCACGATGAGTGGATTTAGGTACGACGATTCTAAGTGAAATAAGTCACACAGAAAAAGACACTTATCATAAGATATCACTTCTAGAGGGAATGTAAAAACCGCTACACTTGAACTGAATTGCAAAACAGAACAGAGTCACACGTTTAGAAAACACACTATGGCTGCTGAACGGGCAAGGTGAGGTGGGGTGATGCATAAAACAAGGGTTTCAAATTAGCTCAGATACCGTTCCATAAACCCAATATGTAACAGACAAGACCTATTCCTTTTTCAGTGAACTGGACTCAACACCCCCTATTCACCGCACAAGAATATATCTGACTAGTAAGAATCTTCAAACCTATGTATTGATATCTCTCTGTAAGTGAGTCAAGGGGGTGTAAAGCGCCATAAACAGAGCCGTGAAAAGCAGCTAAACCCCATTATAAAAATAACTTACTTTTCAAAACCAGTGAAACAAAGACAGTGAAAGAGAGAGAAATTCTTACAAAATTCGTTCAGGGGCTGTGATGCAACCTGGATTGACCATATCTAGACCCACAGCTGATTGAGACATAAGGGTGGACACTCTTGGGGCTGAGAGGTTCGGTGAGGTTGGGTGAGCCAACGCAGACCCTTTCAAGTAATACTGCATGGTAGCCATCCCATGGGTCCCAAATCTCCAGGTTCAAGGGCATCTTCCTACATCGAAAACAGGCATGAGAAACCCAGAAGATGGTACACCGTGTGATCGGGAAAGGTTTCTAAAACGCACCTCATTTCTCATCTCCTTGGCTCGGGTTCGCCATTCCAGCCGATTTACTAGCCATCTTCCTCCTTGGAGAATCAGCACCTTTAACCTCCTGTTCCGTACAGGTTGCAATTTGTCCTGATGATGAACGGGAAGAGGGGGAACCAATGAGAGACTAGCTCTAGGTGTTGGGACAGGCACAGGTCACTCTATTTTCCCATCAGGAAGAAGAATTAAGCACAAGCGCAGCCTGCCCCCCAGAACCAGAAGAGGGCCTGAAGCAATCCTGCGCTTTTGCGGCCAGCTCCCAAAAAAGCGAGTTGAAAAATGGAGCTCAGGGGCACTGCAATTCACAAACCTGCAGAGTTTTAAATGATAACTCTCGTCCACAAATATATTAAGGGAAGGCAACGAAGAGGCTTTGAAAACAAGGCAGAATTGCAGGAAACAGATTTCAGGAGGTAGATTTGAATCGCCTTGAAAGCACATGAAAAGCGGCAAAACGTGGACAATGATGCCCTTGGCCAAAAAGGGCGTATGCGTTTTTTCCTGAATATATTCAGGAAAAAACGCATACGCCCTTTTTGGCCAACCAAGCAACCTGGAAAGGCAAATCAGCGCTCCAAAGAAGTCTCGCTTCCCAGCGGGCAAAAGGGCCATGCGGAAAAAAGTGTCCAAACCAGAAATGCAGGACCGGCCATGGAGAAATGGGAGCCTTGCTACGCTGATGGGTGGGATGTAAATTGCCAACAGCCACTCTGGAGAAGTGTACGGTGTGTTCTGAAACATCTAAAAAACACAGCTTGGAGAGCATAGGGCACTTCCACTCATGGCCGTATAAATTGGGAAAACTAAAAAGCAGCAAGACACAGGCACTCCAAAGTATAGAGCTGCTCTGTTGACAAGAACCCACACTTCATTACACCCTAAATATCCTAGGAAAGAGAAAAATGCATAAAGAAGTTGTGGTCCTCATGTACAATGGAATATCACTCAGCCATGAAATCAACGTCATAAGGCTAGTAGCAGCACGATGAGTGGATTTAGGTACGACGATTCTAAGTGAAATAAGTCACACAGAAAAAGACACTTATCATAAGATATCACTTCTAGAGGGAATGTAAAAACCGCTACACTTGAACTGAATTGCAAAACAGAACAGAGTCACACGTTTAGAAAACACACTATGGCTGCTGAACGGGCAAGGTGAGGTGGGGTGATGCATAAAACAAGGGTTTCAAATTAGCTCAGATACCGTTCCATAAACCCAATATGTAACAGACAAGACCTATTCCTTTTTCAGTGAACTGGACTCAACACCCCCTATTCACCGCACAAGAATATATCTGACTAGTAAGAATCTTCAAACCTATGTATTGATATCTCTCTGTAAGTGAGTCAAGGGGGTGTAAAGCGCCATAAACAGAGCCGTGAAAAGCAGCTAAACCCCATTATAAAAATAAATTACTTTTCAAAACCAGTGAAACAAAGACAGTGAAAGAGAGAGAAATTCTTACAAAATTCGTTCAGGGGCTGTGATGCAACCTGGATTGACCATATCTAGACCCACAGCTGATTGAGACATAAGGGTGGACACTCTTGGGGCTGAGAGGTTCGGTGAGGTTGGGTGAGCCAACGCAGACCCTTTCAAGTAATACTGCATGGTAGCCATCCCATGGGTCCCAAATCTCCAGGTTCAAGGGCATCTTCCTACATCGAAAACAGGCATGAGAAACCCAGAAGATGGTACACCGTGTGATCGGGAAAGGTTTCTAAAACGCACCTCATTTCTCATCTCCTTGGCTCGGGTTCGCCATTCCAGCCGATTTACTAGCCATCTCCCTCCTTGGAGAATCAGCACCTTTAACCTCCTGTTCCGTACAGGTTGCAATTTGTCCTGATGATGAACGGGAAGAGGGGGAACCAATGAGAGACTAGCTCTAGGTGTTGGGACAGGCACAGGTCACTCTATTTTCCCATCAGGAAGAAGAATTAAGCACAAGCGCAGCCTGCCCCCCAGAACCAGAAGAGGGCCTGAAGCAATCCTGCGCTTTTGCGGCCAGCTCCCAAAAAAGCGAGTTGAAAAATGGAGCTCAGGGGCACTGAAATTCACAAACCTGCAGAGTTTTAAATGATAACTCTCGTCCACAAATATATTAAGGGAAGGCAACGAAGAGGCTTTGAAAACAAGGCAGAATTGCAGGAAACAGATTTCAGGAGGTAGATTTGAATCGCCTTGAAAGCACATGAAAAGCGGCAAAACGTGGACAATGATGCCCTTGGCCAAAAAGGGCGTATGCGTTTTTTCCTGAATATATTCAGGAAAAAACGCATACGCCCTTTTTGGCCAACCAAGCAACCTGGAAAGGCAAATCAGCGCTCCAAAGAAGTCTCGCTTCCCAGCGGGCAAAAGGGCCATGCGGAAAAAAGTGTCCAAACCAGAAATGCAGGACCGGCCATGGAGAAATGGGAGCCTTGCTACGCTGATGGGTGGGATGTAAATTGCCAACAGCCACTCTGGAGAAGTGTACGGTGTGTTCTGAAACATCTAAAAAACACAGCTTGGAGAGCATAGGGCACTTCCACTCATGGCCGTATAAATTGGGAAAACTAAAAAGCAGCAAGACACAGGCACTCCAAAGTATAGAGCTGCTCTGTTGACAAGAACCCACACTTCATTACACCCTAAATATCCTAGGAAAGAGAAAAATGCATAAAGAAGTTGTGGTCCTCATGTACAATGGAATATCACTCAGCCATGAAATCAACGTCATAAGGCTAGTAGCAGCACGATGAGTGGATTTAGGTACGACGATTCTAAGTGAAATAAGTCACACAGAAAAAGACACTTATCATAAGATATCACTTCTAGAGGGAATGTAAAAACCGCTACACTTGAACTGAATTGCAAAACAGAACAGAGTCACACGTTTAGAAAACACACTATGGCTGCTGAACGGGCAAGGTGAGGTGGGGTGATGCATAAAACAAGGGTTTCAAATTAGCTCAGATACCGTTCCATAAACCCAATATGTAACAGACAAGACCTATTCCTTTTTCAGTGAACTGGACTCAACACCCCCTATTCACCGCACAAGAATATATCTGACTAGTAAGAATCTTCAAACCTATGTATTGATATCTCTCTGTAAGTGAGTCAAGGGGGTATAAAGCGCCATAAACAGAGCCGTGAAAAGCAGCTAAACCCCATTATAAAAATAAATTACTTTTCAAAACCAGTGAAACAAAGACAGTGAAAGAGAGAGAAATTCTTACAAAATTCGTTCAGGGGCTGTGATGCAACCTGGATTGACCATATCTAGACCCACAGCTGATTGAGACATAAGGGTGGACACTCTTGGGGCTGAGAGGTTCGGTGAGGTTGGGTGAGCCAATGCAGACCCTTTCAAGTAATACTGCATGGTAGCCATCCCATGGGTCCCAAATCTCCAGGTTCAAGGGCATCTTCCTACATCGAAAACAGGCATGAGAAACCCAGAAGATGGTACACCGTGTGATCGGGAAAGGTTTCTAAAACGCACCTCATTTCTCATCTCCTTGGCTCGGGTTCGCCATTCCAGCTGATTTACTAGCCATCTTCCTCCTTGGAGAATCAGCACCTTTAACCTCCTGTTCCGTACAGGTTGCAATTTGTCCTGATGATGAACGGGAAGAGGGGGAACCAATGAGAGACTAGCTCTAGGTGTTGGGACAGGCACAGGTCACTCTATTTTCCCATCAGGAAGAAGAATTAAGCACAAGCGCAGCCTGCCCCCCAGAACCAGAAGAGGGCCTGAAGCAATCCTGCGCTTTTGCGGCCAGCTCCCAAAAAAGCGAGTTGAAAAATGGAGCTCAGGGGCACTGAAATTCACAAACCTGCAGAGTTTTAAATGATAACTCTCGTCCACAAATATATTAAGGGAAGGCAACGAAGAGGCTTTGAAAACAAGGCAGAATTGCAGGAAACAGATTTCAGGAGGTAGATTTGAATCGCCTTGAAAGCACATGAAAAGCGGCAAAACGTGGACAATGATGCCCTTGGCCAAAAGGGGCGTATGCGTTTTTTCCTGAATATATTCAGGAAAAAACGCATACGCCGTTTTTGGCCAACCAAGCAACCTGGAAAGGCAAATCAGCGCTCCAAAGAAGTCTCGCTTCCCAGCGGGCAAAAGGGCCATGCGGAAAAAAGTGTCCAAACCAGAAATGCAGGACCGGCCATGGAGAAATGGGAGCCTTGCTACGCTGATGGGTGGGATGTAAATTGCCAACAGCCACTCTGGAGAAGTGTACGGTGTGTTCTGAAACATCTAAAAAACACAGCTTGGAGAGCATAGGGCACTTCCACTCATGGCCGTATAAATTGGGAAAACTAAAAAGCAGCAAGACACAGGCACTCCAAAGTATAGAGCTGCTCTGTTGACAAGAACCCACACTTCATTACACCCTAAATATCCTAGGAAAGAGAAAAATGGATAAAGAAGTTGTGGTCCTCATGTACAATGGAATATCACTCAGCCATGAAATCAACGTCATAAGGCTAGTAGCAGCACGATGAGTGGATTTAGGTACGACGATTCTAAGTGAAATAAGTCACACAGAAAAAGACACTTATCATAAGATATCACTTCTAGAGGGAATGTAAAAACCGCTACACTTGAACTGAATTGCAAAACAGAACAGAGTCACACGTTTAGAAAACACACTATGGCTGCTGAACGGGCAAGGTGAGGTGGGGTGATGCATAAAACAAGGGTTTCAAATTAGCTCAGATACCGTTCCATAAACCCAATATGTAACAGACAAGACCTATTCCTTTTTCAGTGAACTGGACTCAACACCCCCTATTCACCGCACAAGAATATATCTGACTAGTAAGAATCTTCAAACCTATGTATTGATATCTCTCTGTAAGTGAGTCAAGGGGGTGTAACGCGCCATAAACACAGCCGTGAAAAGCAGCTAAACCCCATTATAAAAATAAATTACTTTTCAAAACCAGTGAAACAAAGACAGTGAAAGAGAGAGAAATTCTTACAAAATTCGTTCAGGGGCTGTGATGCAACCTGGATTGACCATATCTAGACCCACAGCTGATTGAGACATAAGGGTGGACACTCTTGGGGCTGAGAGGTTCGGTGAGGTTGGGTGAGCCAACGCAGACCCTTTCAAGTAATACTGCATGGTAGCCATCCCATGGGTCCCAAATCTCCAGGTTCAAGGGCATCTTCCTACATCGAAAACAGGCATGAGAAACCCAGAAGATGGTACACCGTGTGATCGGGAAAGGTTTCTAAAACGCACCTCATTTCTCATCTCCTTGGCTCGGGTTCGCCATTCCAGCCGATTTACTAGCCATCTTCCTCCTTGGAGAATCAGCACCTTTAACCTCCTGTTCCGTACAGGTTGCAATTTGTCCTGATGATGAACGGGAAGAGGGGGAACCAATGAGAGACTAGCTCTAGGTGTTGGGACAGGCACAGGTCACTCTATTTTCCCATCAGGAAGAAGAATTAAGCACAAGCGCAGCCTGACCCCCAGAACCAGAAGAGGGCCTGAAGCAATCCTGCGCTTTTGCGGCCAGCTCCCAAAAAAGCGAGTTGAAAAATGGAGCTCAGGGGCACTGCAATTCACAAACCTGCAGAGTTTTAAATGATAACTCTCGTCCACAAATATATTAAGGGAAGGCAACGAAGAGGCTTTGAAAACAAGGCAGAATTGCAGGAAACAGATTTCAGGAGGTAGATTTGAATCGCCTTGAAAGCACATGAAAAGCGGCAAAACGTGGACAATGATGCCCTTGGCCAAAAGGGGCGTATGCGTTTTTTCCTGAATATATTCAGGAAAAAACGCATACGCCCTTTTTGGCCAACCAAGCAACCTGGAAAGGCAAATCAGCGCTCCAAAGAAGTCTCGCTTCCCAGCGGGCAAAAGGGCCATGCGGAAAAAAGTGTCCAAACCAGAAATGCAGGACAGGCAATGGAGAAATGGGAGCCTTGCTACGCTGATGGGTGGGATGTAAATTGCCAACAGCCACTCTGGAGAAGTGTACGGTGTGTTCTGAAACTTCTAAAAAACACAGCTTGGAGAGCATAGGGCACTTCCACTCATGGCCGTATAAATAGGGAAAACTAAAAAGCAGCAAGACACAGGCACTCCAAAGTATAGAGCTGCTCTGTTGACAAGAACCCACACTTCATTACACCCTAAATATCCTAGGAAAGAGAAAAATGCATAAAGAAGTTGTGGTCCTCATGTACAATGGAATATCACTCAGCCATGAAATCAACGTCATAAGGCTAGTAGCAGCACGATGAGTGGATTTAGGTACGACGATTCTAAGTGAAATAAGTCACACAGAAAAAGACACTTATCATAAGATATCACTTCTAGAGGGAATGTAAAAACCGCTACACTTGAACTGAATTGCAAAACAGAACAGAGTCACACGTTTAGAAAACACACTATGGCTGCTGAACGGGCAAGGTGAGGTGGGGTGATGCATAAAACAAGGGTTTCAAATTAGCTCAGATACCGTTCCATAAACCCAATATGTAACAGACAAGACCTATTCCTTTTTCAGTGAACTGGACTCAACACCCCCTATTCACCGCACAAGAATATATCTGACTAGTAAGAATCTTCAAACCTATGTATTGATATCTCTCTGTAAGTGAGTCAAGGGGTGGGATGTAAAGCGGCATAAACACAGACGTGAAAAGCAGCTAAACCCCGTTATAAAAATAAATTCCTTTTCAAAACCCATGAAACCAAGACAGTGAAAGAGATAGAAATACTTACAAAATTCGTTCAGGGGCTGTGATGCAACCTGGATTGACCATATCTAGACCCACAGCTGATTGAGACATAAGGGTGGACACTCTTGGGGCTGAGAGGTTTGGTGAGGTTGGGTGAGCCAACGCAAACCCTTTACAGTAATACTGCAGGTACCCATCCCATGGGCCCCAAATCTCCAGGTTCTAGGGCATCTTCCTACGTCGAAAACTTTCATGAGAAACCCAGAAGATGGAACACCGTGTGATCGGGAAAGCTTTCTAAAACGCACCTAATTTCTCATCTACTTGTGTTCAGGTTCACCATTTCAGCCGCTTTACTAGCCATCTCCGTCCTTGGAGAATCAGCACCTTTAACCTCCTGTTCCGTACAGGTTGCAATTTGTCCTGAGGATGAAAGCGAAGAGGGGGAACCAATGAGAGACTAGCTCTAGGGGTTGGGACAGGCACAGGTCACTCTATTTTCCCATCAGGAAGAAGAATTAACTACAGGCTTAGGCTCCCGACCGGAACCAGAATAGGGTCTGAAGCAATCCTGCGCATTTGCGGCCAGCTCCCAAAAAAGCGAGTTGAAAAATGGAGCTCAGGGGCACTGCAATTCACAAACCTGCAGAGTTTTAAATGATAACTCTCGTCCACAAATATATTAAGGGAAGGCAACGAAGAGGCTTTGAAAACAAGGCAGAATTGCAGGAAACAGATTTCAGGAGGTAGATTCGAATCGCCTTGAAAGCATATGAAAAGCGGCAAAACGTGGACAATGATGCCCTTGGCCAAAAAGGGCGTATGCGTTTTTTCCTGAATATATTCAGGAAAAAACGCATACGCCCTTTTTGGCCAACCAAGCAACCTGGAAAGGCAAATCAGCGCTCCAAAGAAGTCTGGCTTCCCAGCGGGCAAAAGGGAAATGTTGCAAAAAAGTGTCAAAATCAGAAATGCAGGAACGGCCATGGAGTAATGGCAGCCTTGCTACGCTGATGGATGGGATGTAAATTGCCAACAGCCACTCTGGACAAGTGTACGGTGTGTCCTGAAACATCTAAAAAACACAGCTTGGAGAGCATAGGGCACTTCCACTCATGGGCGTATAAAATGGGAAAACTAAAAATCAGCAAGACACAGGCACCCCAAAGTTTAGGGCTGCTCTGATGACAAGAACCCCCACTTCATTACACCTTAAATATCCTAGGAAAGAAAAAAATGGATAAAGAAGTTGTGGTCCTCATGTACAATGGAATATCACTCAGCCATGAAATCAACGTCATAAGGCTAGTAGCAGCACGATGAGTGGATTTAGGTACGACGACACTAAGTGACATAAGTCACACAGAAAAAGACACTTATCATAAGATATCACTTATAGAGGGAATGTAAAAACCGCTACACTTGAACTGAATTACAAAACAGAACAGAGTCACACGTTTAGAAAACACACTATGGTGCTGAACGGGAAAGGTAAGGTGGGGTGATGCATAAAACAAGGGTTTCGAATTAGCTCAGATACCGTTCCATAAACCCAATATGTAATAGACAAGACCTACTCCTTGCTCAGTGAAGTGGACTCAACACCCCCTATTCACCGCACAAGAATATATCTGACTAGTAAGAATCTTCAAACCTATGTATTGATATCTCTCTGTAAGTGAGTCAAGGGGGTGTAAAGCGGCATAAACACAGCCGTGAAAAGCAGCCAAACCCCATTATAAAAATAAATTACTTTTCAAAACCCGTGAAACAAAGACAGTGAAAGAGAGAGAAATACTTACAAAATTGTTCAGGTTCTGTGATGCAACCTGGATTGACGATATCTAGACCCACAGCTGATTGAGACATAAGGGTGGACACTCTTGGGTCTGAGAGTTTTGGTGAGGTTGGGTGAGCCAACACAGACCCTTTAAAGTAATACTGCATGGTACCCATCCCATGGGTCCCAAATCTCCAGGTTCAAGGGCATCTTCCTACATCGAAAACGTGCATGAGAAACCCAGAAGATGGTACACCGTGTGATCGGGAAAGGTTTCTAAAACGCACCTCATTTCTCATCTCCTTGTGCTCGGGTTCGCCATTCCAACCGTTTTACTAGCCATCTCCCTCCTTGGAGAATCAGCACCTTTAACCTCCTCTTCCGTACAGGTTGCAATTTGTCCTGAGGATGAACGGGAAGAGGGGGAACCAATGAGAGACTAGCTCTAGGGGTTGGGACACGCACAGGTCACTCTATTTTCCCATCAGGAAGAAGAATTAACCACAAGCTCATCCTGCCCCTCCGAACCAGAAGAGGGCCTCACGCAATCCTGTGCTTTTGCGGCTTGTTCCCAAAAAAGTGACTTGAAAAATGGAGCTCAGGGGCACTGCAATTCACAAACCTGCAGAGATTTAAATGATACCTCTCGTCCACAAATATATTGAGGGAAGGCAACGAAGAGGCGTTGAAAGCAAGGCAGAATTGCAGGAAACAGATTTCAGGAGGTAGATTCGAATCGCCTTGAAAGCACATGAAAAGCGGCAAAACGTGGACAATGATGCCCTTGGCCAAAAAGGGCGTATGCGTTTTTTCCTGAATATATTCAGGAAAAAAAGCATACGCCCTTTTTGGCCAACCAAGCAACCTGGAAAGGCAAATCAGCGCACCAAAGAAGTCTGGCTTCCCAGCGGGCAAAAGGGCCATGCGGAAAAAAGTGTCAAAACCAGAAATGCAGGACCGGCCTTGGAGAAATGGGAGCCTTGCTACGCTGATGGGCGGGATGTAATTTGCCAACAGCCACTCTGGAGAAGTGTACAGTGTGTCCTGAAATATCTAAAAAACACAGCTTGGAGAGCATAGGGCACTTCCACTCATGGGCGTATAAATTGGGAAAACTAAAATTCAGCAAGACACAGGCACTCCAAAGTATAGAGCTGCTCTGTTGATAAGAACCCACACTTCATTACACCCTAAATATCCTGGAAAGAGAAAAATGCATAAAGAAGTTGTGGTCCTCATGTACAATGGAATATCACTCAGCCATGAAATCAACGTCATAAGGCTAGTAGCAGCACGATGAGTGGATTTAGGTACGACGATTCTAAGTGAAATAAGTCACACAGAAAAAGACACTTATCATAAGATATCACTTCTAGAGGGAATGTAAAAACCGCTACACTTGAACTGAATTGCAAAACAGAACAGAGTCACACGTTTAGAAAACACACTATGGCTGCTGAACGGGCAAGGTGCGGTGGGGTGATGCATAAAACAAGGGTTTCAAATTAGCTCAGATACCGTTCCATAAACCCAATATGTAAGAGACAAGACCTATTCCTTTTTCAGTGAACTGGACTCAACACCCCCTATTCACCGCACAAGAATATATCTGAGTAGTAAGAATCTTCAAACCTATGTATTGATATCTCTCTGTAAGTGAGTCAAGGGGGTGTAAAGCGCCATAAACAGAGCCGTGAAAAGCAGCTAAACCCCATTATAAAAATAAATTACTTTTCAAAACCAGTGAAACAAAGACAGTGAAAGAGAGAGAAATTCTTACAAAATTCGTTCAGGGGCTGTGATGCAACCTGGATTGACCATATCTAGACCCACAGCTGATTGAGACATAAGGGTGGACACTCTTGGGGCTGAGAGGTTCGGTGAGGTTGGGTGAGCCAACGCAGACCCTTTCAAGTAATACTGCATGGTAGCCATCCCATGGGTCCCAAATCTCCAGGTTCAAGGGCATCTTCCTACATCGAAAACAGGCATGAGAAACCCAGAAGATGGTACACCGTGTGATCGGGAAAGGTTTCTAAAACGCACCTCATTTCTCATCTCCTTGG
Organism: Balaenoptera acutorostrata; assembly: GCF_949987535.1. NCBI lineage: Eukaryota > Metazoa > Chordata > Mammalia > Artiodactyla > Balaenopteridae > Balaenoptera > Balaenoptera acutorostrata. Next base: position 32,527 of record NW_026646682.1, read on the forward strand.
CTCGGGTTCGCCATTCCAGCCGATTTACTAGCCATCTTCCTCCTTGGAGAATCAGCACCTTTAACCTCCTGTTCCGTACAGGTTGCAATTTGTCCTGATGATGAACGGGAAGAGGGGGAACCAATGAGAGACTAGCTCTAGGTGTTGGGACAGGCACAGGTCACTCTATTTTCCCATCAGGAAGAAGAATTAAGCACAAGCGCAGCCTGCCCCCCAGAACCAGAAGAGGGCCTGAAGCAATCCTGCGCTTTTGCGGCCAGCTCCCAAAAAAGCGAGTTGAAAAATGGAGCTCAGGGGCACTGCAATTCACAAACCTGCAGAGTTTTAAATGATAACTCTCGTCCACAAATATATTAAGGGAAGGCAACGAAGAGGCTTTGAAAACAAGGCAGAATTGCAGGAAACAGATTTCAGGAGGTAGATTTGAATCGCCTTGAAAGCACATGAAAAGCGGCAAAACGTGGACAATGATGCCCTTGGCCAAAAGGGGCGTATGCGTTTTTTCCTGAATATATTCAGGAAAAAACGCATACGCCCTTTTTGGCCAACCAAGCAACCTGGAAAGGCAAATCAGCGCTCCAAAGAAGTCTCGCTTCCCAGCGGGCAAAAGGGCCATGCGGAAAAAAGTGTCCAAACCAGAAATGCAGGACCGGCCATGGAGAAATGGAAGCCTTGCTACGCTGATGGGTGGGATGTAAATTGCCAACAGCCACTCTGGAGAAGTGTACGGTGTGTTCTGAAACTTCTAAAAAACACAGCTTGGAGAGCATAGGGCACTTCCACTCATGGCCGTATAAATAGGGAAAACTAAAAAGCAGCAAGACACAGGCACTCCAAAGTATAGAGCTGCTCTGTTGACAAGAACCCACACTTCATTACACCCTAAATATCCTAGGAAAGAGAAAAATGCATAAAGAAGTTGTGGTCCTCATGTACAATGGAATATCACTCAGCCATGAAATCAACGTCATAAGGCTAGTAGCAGCACAATGAGTGGATTTAGGTACGACGATTCTAAGTGAAATAAGTCACACAGAAAAAGACACTTATCATAAGATATCACTTCTAGAGGGAATGTAAAAACCGCTACACTTGAACTGAATCGCAAAACAGAACAGAGTCACACGTTTAGAAAACACACTATGGCTGCTGAACGGGCAAGGTGAGGTGGGGTGATGCATAAAACAAGGGTTTCAAATTAGCTCAGATACCGTTCCATAAACCCAATATGTAACAGACAAGACCTATTCCTTTTTCAGTGAACTGGACTCAACACCCCCTATTCACCGCACAAGAATATATCTGACTAGTAAGAATCTTCAAACCTATGTATTGATATCTCTCTGTAAGTGAGTCAAGGGGGTGTAAAGCGCCATAAACAGAGCCGTGAAAAGCAGCTAAACCCCATTATAAAAATAACTTACTTTTCAAAACCAGTGAAACAAAGACAGTGAAAGAGAGAGAAATTCTTACAAAATTCGTTCAGGGGCTGTGATGCAACCTGGATTGACCATATCTAGACCCACAGCTGATTGAGACATAAGGGTGGACACTCTTGGGGCTGAGAGGTTCGGTGAGGTTGGGTGAGCCAACGCAGACCCTTTCAAGTAATACTGCATGGTAGCCATCCCATGGGTCCCAAATCTCCAGGTTCAAGGGCATCTTCCTACATCGAAAACAGGCATGAGAAACCCAGAAGATGGTACACCGTGTGATCGGGAAAGGTTTCTAAAACGCACCTCATTTCTCATCTCCTTGGCTCGGGTTCGCCATTCCAGCCGATTTACTAGCCATCTTCCTCCTTGGAGAATCAGCACCTTTAACCTCCTGTTCCGTACAGGTTGCAATTTGTCCTGATGATGAACGGGAAGAGGGGGAACCAATGAGAGACTAGCTCTAGGTGTTGGGACAGGCACAGGTCACTCTATTTTCCCATCAGGAAGAAGAATTAAGCACAAGCGCAGCCTGCCCCCCAGAACCAGAAGAGGGCCTGAAGCAATCCTGCGCTTTTGCGGCCAGCTCCCAAAAAAGCGAGTTGAAAAATGGAGCTCAGGGGCACTGCAATTCACAAACCTGCAGAGTTTTAAATGATAACTCTCGTCCACAAATATATTAAGGGAAGGCAACGAAGAGGCTTTGAAAACAAGGCAGAATTGCAGGAAACAGATTTCAGGAGGTAGATTTGAATCGCCTTGAAAGCACATGAAAAGCGGCAAAACGTGGACAATGATGCCCTTGGCCAAAAGGGGCGTATGCGTTTTTTCCTGAATATATTCAGGAAAAAACGCATACGCCCTTTTTGGCCAACCAAGCAACCTGGAAAGGCAAATCAGCGCTCCAAAGAAGTCTCGCTTCCCAGCGGGCAAAAGGGCCATGCGGAAAAAAGTGTCCAAACCAGAAATGCAGGACCGGCCATGGAGAAATGGGAGCCTTGCTACGCTGATGGGTGGGATGTAAATTGCCAACAGCCACTCTGGAGAAGTGTAGGTGTGTTCTGAAACATCTAAAAAACACAGCTTGGAGAGCATAGGGCACTTCCACTCATGGCCGTATAAATAGGGAAAACTAAAAAGCAGCAAGACACAGGCACTCCAAAGTATAGAGCTGCTCTGTTGACAAGAACCCACACTTCATTACACCCTAAATATCCTAGGAAAGAGAAAAATGCATAAAGAAGTTGTGGTCCTCATGTACAATGGAATATCACTCAGCCATGAAATCAACGTCATAAGGCTAGTAGCAGCACGATGAGTGGATTTAGGTACGACGATTCTAAGTGAAATAAGTCACACAGAAAAAGACACTTATCATAAGATATCACTTCTAGAGGGAATGTAAAAACCGCTACACTTGAACTGAATTGCAAAACAGAACAGAGTCACACGTTTAGAAAACACACTATGGCTGCTGAACGGGCAAGGTGAGGTGGGGTGATGCATAAAACAAGGGTTTCAAATTAGCTCAGATACCGTTCCATAAACCCAATATGTAACAGACAAGACCTATTCCTTTTTCAGTGAACTGGACTCAACACCCCCTATTCACCGCACAAGAATATATCTGACTAGTAAGAATCTTCAAACCTATGTATTGATATCTCTCTGTAAGTGAGTCAAGGGGGTGTAAAGCGCCATAAACAGAGCCGTGAAAAGCAGCTAAACCCCATTATAAAAATAAATTACTTTTCAAAACCAGTGAAACAAAGACAGTGAAAGAGAGAGAAATTCTTACAAAATTCGTTCAGGGGCTGTGATGCAACCTGGATTGACCATATCTAGACCCACAGCTGATTGAGACATAAGGGTGGACACTCTTGGGGCTGAGAGGTTCGGTGAGGTTGGGTGAGCCAACGCAGACCCTTTCAAGTAATACTGCATGGTAGCCATCCCATGGGTCCCAAATCTCCAGGTTCAAGGGCATCTTCCTACATCGAAAACAGGCATGAGAAACCCAGAAGATGGTACACCGTGTGATCGGGAAAGGTTTCTAAAACGCACCTCATTTCTCATCTCCTTGGCTCGGGTTCGCCATTCCAGCCGATTTACTAGCCATCTTCCTCCTTGGAGAATCAGCACCTTTAACCTCCTGTTCCGTACAGGTTGCAATTTGTCCTGATGATGAACGGGAAGAGGGGGAACCAATGAGAGACTAGCTCTAGGTGTTGGGACAGGCACAGGTCACTCTATTTTCCCATCAGGAAGAAGAATTAAGCACAAGCGCAGCCTGCCCCCCAGAACCAGAAGAGGGCCTGAAGCAATCCTGCGCTTTTGCGGCCAGCTCCCAAAAAAGCGAGTTGAAAAATGGAGCTCAGGGGCACTGCAATTCACAAACCTGCAGAGTTTTAAATGATAACTCTCGTCCACAAATATATTAAGGGAAGGCAACGAAGAGGCTTTGAAAACAAGGCAGAATTGCAGGAAACAGATTTCAGGAGGTAGATTTGAATCGCCTTGAAAGCACATGAAAAGCGGCAAAACGTGGACAATGATGCCCTTGGCCAAAAGGGGCGTATGCGTTTTTTCCTGAATATATTCAGGAAAAAACGCATACGCCCTTTTTGGCCAACCAAGCAACCTGGAAAGGCAAATCAGCGCTCCAAAGAAGTCTCGCTTCCCAGCGGGCAAAAGGGACATGCGGAAAAAAGTGTCCAAACCAGAAATGCAGGACCGGCCATGGAGAAATGGAAGCCTTGCTACGCTGATGGGTGGGATGTAAATTGCCAACAGCCACTCTGGAGAAGTGTACGGTGTGTTCTGAAACATCTAAAAAACACAGCTTGGAGAGCATAGGGCACTTCCACTCATGGCCGTATAAATAGGGAAAACTAAAAAGCAGCAAGACACAGGCACTCCAAAGTATAGAGCTGCTCTGTTGACAAGAACCCACACTTCATTACACCCTAAATATCCTAGGAAAGAGAAAAATGCATAAAGAAGTTGTGGTCCTCATGTACAATGGAATATCACTCAGCCATGAAATCAACGTCATAAGGCTAGTAGCAGCACGATGAGTGGATTTAGGTACGACGATTCTAAGTGAAATAAGTCACACAGAAAAAGACACTTATCATAAGATATCACTTCTAGAGGGAATGTAAAAACCGCTACACTTGAACTGAATTGCAAAACAGAACAGAGTCACACGTTTAGAAAACACACTATGGCTGCTGAACGGGCAAGGTGAGGTGGGGTGATGCATAAAACAAGGGTTTCAAATTAGCTCAGATACCGTTCCATAAACCCAATATGTAACAGACAAGACCTATTCCTTTTTCAGTGAACTGGACTCAACACCCCCTATTCAACGCACAAGAATATATCTGACTAGTAAGAATCTTCAAACCTATGTATTGATATCTCTCTGTAAGTGAGTCAAGGGGGTGTAAAGCGCCATAAACAGAGCCGTGAAAAGCAGCTAAACCCCATTATAAAAATAACTTACTTTTCAAAACCAGTGAAACAAAGACAGTGAAAGAGAGAGAAATTCTTACAAAATTCGTTCAGGGGCTGTGATGCAACCTGGATTGACCATATCTAGACCCACAGCTGATTGAGACATAAGGGTGGACACTCTTGGGGCTGAGAGGTTCGGTGAGGTTGGGTGAGCCAACGCAGACCCTTTCAAGTAATACTGCATGGTAGCCATCCCATGGGTCCCAAATCTCCAGGTTCAAGGGCATCTTCCTACATCGAAAACAGGCATGAGAAACCCAGAAGATGGTACACCGTGTGATCGGGAAAGGTTTCTAAAACGCACCTCATTTCTCATCTCCTTGGCTCGGGTTCGCCATTCCAGCCGATTTACTAGCCATCTTCCTCCTTGGAGAATCAGCACCTTTAACCTCCTGTTCCGTACAGGTTGCAATTTGTCCTGATGATGAACGGGAAGAGGGGGAACCAATGAGAGACTAGCTCTAGGTGTTGGGACAGGCACAGGTCACTCTATTTTCCCATCAGGAAGAAGAATTAAGCACAAGCGCAGCCTGCCCCCCAGAACCAGAAGAGGGCCTGAAGCAATCCTGCGCTTTTGCGGCCAGCTCCCAAAAAAGCGAGTTGAAAAATGGAGCTCAGGGGCACTGCAATTCACAAACCTGCAGAGTTTTAAATGATAACTCTCGTCCACAAATATATTAAGGGAAGGCAACGAAGAGGCTTTGAAAACAAGGCAGAATTGCAGGAAACAGATTTCAGGAGGTAGATTTGAATCGCCTTGAAAGCACATGAAAAGCGGCAAAACGTGGACAATGATGCCCTTGGCCAAAAGGGGCGTATGCGTTTTTTCCTGAATATATTCAGGAAAAAACGCATACGCCCTTTTTGGCCAACCAAGCAACCTGGAAAGGCAAATCAGCGCTCCAAAGAAGTCTCGCTTCCCAGCGGGCAAAAGGGCCATGCGGAAAAAAGTGTCCAAACCAGAAATGCAGGACCGGCCATGGAGAAATGGAAGCCTTGCTACGCTGATGGGTGGGATGTAAATTGCCAACAGCCACTCTGGAGAAGTGTACGGTGTGTTCTGAAACTTCTAAAAAACACAGCTTGGAGAGCATAGGGCACTTCCACTCATGGCCGTATAAATAGGGAAAACTAAAAAGCAGCAAGACACAGGCACTCCAAAGTATAGAGCTGCTCTGTTGACAAGAACCCACACTTCATTACACCCTAAATATCCTAGGAAAGAGAAAAATGCATAAAGAAGTTGTGGTCCTCATGTACAATGGAATATCACTCAGCCATGAAATCAACGTCATAAGGCTAGTAGCAGCACAATGAGTGGATTTAGGTACGACGATTCTAAGTGAAATAAGTCACACAGAAAAAGACACTTATCATAAGATATCACTTCTAGAGGGAATGTAAAAACCGCTACACTTGAACTGAATCGCAAAACAGAACAGAGTCACACGTTTAGAAAACACACTATGGCTGCTGAACGGGCAAGGTGAGGTGGGGTGATGCATAAAACAAGGGTTTCAAATTAGCTCAGATACCGTTCCATAAACCCAATATGTAACAGACAAGACCTATTCCTTTTTCAGTGAACTGGACTCAACACCCCCTATTCACCGCACAAGAATATATCTGACTAGTAAGAATCTTCAAACCTATGTATTGATATCTCTCTGTAAGTGAGTCAAGGGGGTGTAAAGCGCCATAAACAGAGCCGTGAAAAGCAGCTAAACCCCATTATAAAAATAACTTACTTTTCAAAACCAGTGAAACAAAGACAGTGAAAGAGAGAGAAATTCTTACAAAATTCGTTCAGGGGCTGTGATGCAACCTGGATTGACCATATCTAGACCCACAGCTGATTGAGACATAAGGGTGGACACTCTTGGGGCTGAGAGGTTCGGTGAGGTTGGGTGAGCCAACGCAGACCCTTTCAAGTAATACTGCATGGTAGCCATCCCATGGGTCCCAAATCTCCAGGTTCAAGGGCATCTTCCTACATCGAAAACAGGCATGAGAAACCCAGAAGATGGTACACCGTGTGATCGGGAAAGGTTTCTAAAACGCACCTCATTTCTCATCTCCTTGGCTCGGGTTCGCCATTCCAGCCGATTTACTAGCCATCTTCCTCCTTGGAGAATCAGCACCTTTAACCTCCTGTTCCGTACAGGTTGCAATTTGTCCTGATGATGAACGGGAAGAGGGGGAACCAATGAGAGACTAGCTCTAGGTGTTGGGACAGGCACAGGTCACTCTATTTTCCCATCAGGAAGAAGAATTAAGCACAAGCGCAGCCTGCCCCCCAGAACCAGAAGAGGGCCTGAAGCAATCCTGCGCTTTTGCGGCCAGCTCCCAAAAAAGCGAGTTGAAAAATGGAGCTCAGGGGCACTGCAATTCACAAACCTGCAGAGTTTTAAATGATAACTCTCGTCCACAAATATATTAAGGGAAGGCAACGAAGAGGCTTTGAAAACAAGGCAGAATTGCAGGAAACAGATTTCAGGAGGTAGATTTGAATCGCCTTGAAAGCACATGAAAAGCGGCAAAACGTGGACAATGATGCCCTTGGCCAAAAGGGGCGTATGCGTTTTTTCCTGAATATATTCAGGAAAAAACGCATACGCCCTTTTTGGCCAACCAAGCAACCTGGAAAGGCAAATCAGCGCTCCAAAGAAGTCTCGCTTCCCAGCGGGCAAAAGGGCCATGCGGAAAAAAGTGTCCAAACCAGAAATGCAGGACCGGCCATGGAGAAATGGGAGCCTTGCTACGCTGATGGGTGGGATGTAAATTGCCAACAGCCACTCTGGAGAAGTGTAGGTGTGTTCTGAAACATCTAAAAAACACAGCTTGGAGAGCATAGGGCACTTCCACTCATGGCCGTATAAATAGGGAAAACTAAAAAGCAGCAAGACACAGGCACTCCAAAGTATAGAGCTGCTCTGTTGACAAGAACCCACACTTCATTACACCCTAAATATCCTAGGAAAGAGAAAAATGCATAAAGAAGTTGTGGTCCTCATGTACAATGGAATATCACTCAGCCATGAAATCAACGTCATAAGGCTAGTAGCAGCACGATGAGTGGATTTAGGTACGACGATTCTAAGTGAAATAAGTCACACAGAAAAAGACACTTATCATAAGATATCACTTCTAGAGGGAATGTAAAAACCGCTACACTTGAACTGAATTGCAAAACAGAACAGAGTCACACGTTTAGAAAACACACTATGGCTGCTGAACGGGAAAGGTGAGGTGGGGTGATGCATAAAACAAGGGTTTCAAATTAGCTCAGATACCGTTCCATAAACCCAATATGTAACAGACAAGACCTATTCCTTTTTCAGTGAACTGGACTCAACACCCCCTATTCACCGCACAAGAATATATCTGACTAGTAAGAATCTTCAAACCTATGTATTGATATCTCTCTGTAAGTGAGTCAAGGGGGTGTAAAGCGCCATAAACAGAGCCGTGAAAAGCAGCTAAACCCCATTATAAAAATAACTTACTTTTCAAAACCAGTGAAACAAAGACAGTGAAAGAGAGAGAAATTCTTACAAAATTCGTTCAGGGGCTGTGATGCAACCTGGATTGACCATATCTAGACCCACAGCTGATTGAGACATAAGGGTGGACACTCTTGGGGCTGAGAGGTTCGGTGAGGTTGGGTGAGCCAACGCAGACCCTTTCAAGTAATACTGCATGGTAGCCATCCCATGGGTCCCAAATCTCCAGGTTCAAGGGCATCTTCCTACATCGAAAACAGGCATGAGAAACCCAGAAGATGGTACACCGTGTGATCGGGAAAGGTTTCTAAAACGCACCTCATTTCTCATCTCCTTGGCTCGGGTTCGCCATTCCAGCCGATTTACTAGCCATCTTCCTCCTTGGAGAATCAGCACCTTTAACCTCCTGTTCCGTACAGGTTGCAATTTGTCCTGATGATGAACGGGAAGAGGGGGAACCAATGAGAGACTAGCTCTAGGTGTTGGGACAGGCACAGGTCACTCTATTTTCCCATCAGGAAGAAGAATTAAGCACAAGCGCAGCCTGCCCCCCAGAACCAGAAGAGGGCCTGAAGCAATCCTGCGCTTTTGCGGCCAGCTCCCAAAAAAGCGAGTTGAAAAATGGAGCTCAGGGGCACTGCAATTCACAAACCTGCAGAGTTTTAAATGATAACTCTCGTCCACAAATATATTAAGGGAAGGCAACGAAGAGGCTTTGAAAACAAGGCAGAATTGCAGGAAACAGATTTCAGGAGGTAGATTTGAATCGCCTTGAAAGCACATGAAAAGCGGCAAAACGTGGACAATGATGCCCTTGGCCAAAAAGGGCGTATGCGTTTTTTCCTGAATATATTCAGGAAAAAACGCATACGCCCTTTTTGGCCAACCAAGCAACCTGGAAAGGCAAATCAGCGCTCCAAAGAAGTCTCGCTTCCCAGCGGGCAAAAGGGCCATGCGGAAAAAAGTGTCCAAACCAGAAATGCAGGACCGGCCATGGAGAAATGGGAGCCTTGCTACGCTGATGGGTGGGATGTAAATTGCCAACAGCCACTCTGGAGAAGTGTACGGTGTGTTCTGAAACATCTAAAAAACACAGCTTGGAGAGCATAGGGCACTTCCACTCATGGCCGTATAAATTGGGAAAACTAAAAAGCAGCAAGACACAGGCACTCCAAAGTATAGAGCTGCTCTGTTGACAAGAACCCACACTTCATTACACCCTAAATATCCTAGGAAAGAGAAAAATGCATAAAGAAGTTGTGGTCCTCATGTACAATGGAATATCACTCAGCCATGAAATCAACGTCATAAGGCTAGTAGCAGCACGATGAGTGGATTTAGGTACGACGATTCTAAGTGAAATAAGTCACACAGAAAAAGACACTTATCATAAGATATCACTTCTAGAGGGAATGTAAAAACCGCTACACTTGAACTGAATTGCAAAACAGAACAGAGTCACACGTTTAGAAAACACACTATGGCTGCTGAACGGGCAAGGTGAGGTGGGGTGATGCATAAAACAAGGGTTTCAAATTAGCTCAGATACCGTTCCATAAACCCAATATGTAACAGACAAGACCTATTCCTTTTTCAGTGAACTGGACTCAACACCCCCTATTCACCGCACAAGAATATATCTGACTAGTAAGAATCTTCAAACCTATGTATTGATATCTCTCTGTAAGTGAGTCAAGGGGGTGTAAAGCGCCATAAACAGAGCCGTGAAAAGCAGCTAAACCCCATTATAAAAATAACTTACTTTTCAAAACTAGTGAAACAAAGACAGTGAAAGAGAGAGAAATTCTTACAAAATTCGTTCAGGGGCTGTGATGCAACCTGGATTGACCATATCTAGACCCACAGCTGATTGAGACATAAGGGTGGACACTCTTGGGGCTGAGAGGTTCGGTGAGGTTGGGTGAGCCAACGCAGACCCTTTCAAGTAATACTGCATGGTAGCCATCCCATGGGTCCCAAATCTCCAGGTTCAAGGGCATCTTCCTACATCGAAAACAGGCATGAGAAACCCAGAAGATGGTACACCGTGTGATCGGGAAAGGTTTCTAAAACGCACCTCATTTCTCATCTCCTTGGCTCGGGTTCGCCATTCCAGCCGATTTACTAGCCATCTTCCTCCTTGGAGAATCAGCACCTTTAACCTCCTGTTCCGTACAGGTTGCAATTTGTCCTGATGATGAACGGGAAGAGGGGGAACCAATGAGAGACTAGCTCTAGGTGTTGGGACAGGCACAGGTCACTCTATTTTCCCATCAGGAAGAAGAATTAAGCACAAGCGCAGCCTGCCCCCCAGAACCAGAAGAGGGCCTGAAGCAATCCTGCGCTTTTGCGGCCAGCTCCCAAAAAAGCGAGTTGAAAAATGGAGCTCAGGGGCACTGCAATTCACAAACCTGCAGAGTTTTAAATGATAACTCTCGTCCACAAATATATTAAGGGAAGGCAACGAAGAGGCTTTGAAAACAAGGCAGAATTGCAGGAAACAGATTTCAGGAGGTAGATTTGAATCGCCTTGAAAGCACATGAAAAGCGGCAAAACGTGGACAATGATGCCCTTGGCCAAAAGGGGCGTATGCGTTTTTTCCTGAATATATTCAGGAAAAAACGCATACGCCCTTTTTGGCCAACCAAGCAACCTGGAAAGGCAAATCAGCGCTCCAAAGAAGTCTCGCTTCCCAGCGGGCAAAAGGGCCATGCGGAAAAAAGTGTCCAAACCAGAAATGCAGGACCGGCCATGGAGAAATGGGAGCCTTGCTACGCTGATGGGTGGGATGTAAATTGCCAACAGCCACTCTGGAGAAGTGTACGGTGTGTTCTGAAACATCTAAAAAACACAGCTTGGAGAGCATAGGGCACTTCCACTCATGGCCGTATAAATAGGGAAAACTAAAAAGCAGCAAGACACAGGCACTCCAAAGTATAGAGCTGCTCTGTTGACAAGAACCCACACTTCATTACACCCTAAATATCCTAGGAAAGAGAAAAATGCATAAAGAAGTTGTGGTCCTCATGTACAATGGAATATCACTCAGCCATGAAATCAACGTCATAAGGCTAGTAGCAGCACGATGAGTGGATTTAGGTACGACGATTCTAAGTGAAATAAGTCACACAGAAAAAGACACTTATCATAAGATATCACTTCTAGAGGGAATGTAAAAACCGCTACACTTGAACTGAATTGCAAAACAGAACAGAGTCACACGTTTAGAAAACACACTATGGCTGCTGAACGGGCAAGGTGAGGTGGGGTGATGCATAAAACAAGGGTTTCAAATTAGCTCAGATACCGTTCCATAAACCCAATATGTAACAGACAAGACCTATTCCTTTTTCAGTGAACTGGACTCAACACCCCCTATTCACCGCACAAGAATATATCTGACTAGTAAGAATCTTCAAACCTATGTATTGATATCTCTCTGTAAGTGAGTCAAGGGGGTGTAAAGCGCCATAAACAGAGCCGTGAAAAGCAGCTAAACCCCATTATAAAAATAACTTACTTTTCAAAACCAGTGAAACAAAGACAGTGAAAGAGAGAGAAATTCTTACAAAATTCGTTCAGGGGCTGTGATGCAACCTGGATTGACCATATCTAGACCCACAGCTGATTGAGACATAAGGGTGGACACTCTTGGGGCTGAGAGGTTCGGTGAGGTTGGGTGAGCCAACGCAGACCCTTTCAAGTAATACTGCATGGTAGCCATCCCATGGGTCCCAAATCTCCAGGTTCAAGGGCATCTTCCTACATCGAAAACAGGCATGAGAAACCCAGAAGATGGTACACCGTGTGATCGGGAAAGGTTTCTAAAACGCACCTCATTTCTCATCTCCTTGGCTCGGGTTCGCCATTCCAGCCGATTTACTAGCCATCTTCCTCCTTGGAGAATCAGCACCTTTAACCTCCTGTTCCGTACAGGTTGCAATTTGTCCTGATGATGAACGGGAAGAGGGGGAACCAATGAGAGACTAGCTCTAGGTGTTGGGACAGGCACAGGTCACTCTATTTTCCCATCAGGAAGAAGAATTAAGCACAAGCGCAGCCTGCCCCCCAGAACCAGAAGAGGGCCTGAAGCAATCCTGCGCTTTTGCGGCCAGCTCCCAAAAAAGCGAGTTGAAAAATGGAGCTCAGGGGCACTGCAATTCACAAACCTGCAGAGTTTTAAATGATAACTCTCGTCCACAAATATATTAAGGGAAGGCAACGAAGAGGCTTTGAAAACAAGGCAGAATTGCAGGAAACAGATTTCAGGAGGTAGATTTGAATCGCCTTGAAAGCACATGAAAAGCGGCAAAACGTGGACAATGATGCCCTTGGCCAAAAAGGGCGTATGCGTTTTTTCCTGAATATATTCAGGAAAAAACGCATACGCCCTTTTTGGCCAACCAAGCAACCTGGAAAGGCAAATCAGCGCTCCAAAGAAGTCTCGCTTCCCAGCGGGCAAAAGGGCCATGCGGAAAAAAGTGTCCAAACCAGAAATGCAGGACCGGCCATGGAGAAATGGGAGCCTTGCTACGCTGATGGGTGGGATGTAAATTGCCAACAGCCACTCTGGAGAAGTGTACGGTGTGTTCTGAAACATCTAAAAAACACAGCTTGGAGAGCATAGGGCACTTCCACTCATGGCCGTATAAATTGGGAAAACTAAAAAGCAGCAAGACACAGGCACTCCAAAGTATAGAGCTGCTCTGTTGACAAGAACCCACACTTCATTACACCCTAAATATCCTAGGAAAGAGAAAAATGCATAAAGAAGTTGTGGTCCTCATGTACAATGGAATATCACTCAGCCATGAAATCAACGTCATAAGGCTAGTAGCAGCACGATGAGTGGATTTAGGTACGACGATTCTAAGTGAAATAAGTCACACAGAAAAAGACACTTATCATAAGATATCACTTCTAGAGGGAATGTAAAAACCGCTACACTTGAACTGAATTGCAAAACAGAACAGAGTCACACGTTTAGAAAACACACTATGGCTGCTGAACGGGCAAGGTGAGGTGGGGTGATGCATAAAACAAGGGTTTCAAATTAGCTCAGATACCGTTCCATAAACCCAATATGTAACAGACAAGACCTATTCCTTTTTCAGTGAACTGGACTCAACACCCCCTATTCACTGCACAAGAATATATCTGACTAGTAAGAATCTTCAAACCTATGTATTGATATCTCTCTGTAAGTGAGTCAAGGGGGTGTAAAGCGCCATAAACAGAGCCGTGAAAAGCAGCTAAACCCCATTATAAAAATAACTTACTTTTCAAAACTAGTGAAACAAAGACAGTGAAAGAGAGAGAAATTCTTACAAAATTCGTTCAGGGGCTGTGATGCAACCTGGATTGACCATATCTAGACCCACAGCTGATTGAGACATAAGGGTGGACACTCTTGGGGCTGAGAGGTTCGGTGAGGTTGGGTGAGCCAACGCAGACCCTTTCAAGTAATACTGCATGGTAGCCATCCCATGGGTCCCAAATCTCCAGGTTCAAGGGCATCTTCCTACATCGAAAACAGGCATGAGAAACCCAGAAGATGGTACACCGTGTGATCGGGAAAGGTTTCTAAAACGCACCTCATTTCTCATCTCCTTGGCTCGGGTTCGCCATTCCAGCCGATTTACTAGCCATCTTCCTCCTTGGAGAATCAGCACCTTTAACCTCCTGTTCCGTACAGGTTGCAATTTGTCCTGATGATGAACGGGAAGAGGGGGAACCAATGAGAGACTAGCTCTAGGTGTTGGGACAGGCACAGGTCACTCTATTTTCCCATCAGGAAGAAGAATTAAGCACAAGCGCAGCCTGCCCCCCAGAAGCAGAAGAGGGCCTGAAGCAATCCTGCGCTTTTGCGGCCAGCTCCCAAAAAAGCGAGTTGAAAAATGGAGCTCAGGGGCACTGCAATTCACAAACCTGCAGAGTTTTAAATGATAACTCTCGTCCACAAATATATTAAGGGAAGGCAACGAAGAGGCTTTGAAAACAAGGCAGAATTGCAGGAAACAGATTTCAGGAGGTAGATTTGAATCGCCTTGAAAGCACATGAAAAGCGGAAAACGTGGACAATGATGCCCTTGGCCAAAAGGGGCGTATGCGTTTTTTCCTGAATATATTCAGGAAAAAACGCATACGCCCTTTTTGGCCAACCAAGCAACCTGGAAAGGCAAATCAGCGCTCCAAAGAAGTCTCGCTTCCCAGCGGGCAAAAGGGCCATGCGGAAAAAAGTGTCCAAACCAGAATTGCAGGACCGGCCATGGAGAAATGGGAGCCTTGCTACGCTGATGGGTGGGATGTAAATTGCCAACAGCCACTCTGGAGAAGTGTACGGTGTGTTCTGAAACATCTAAAAAACACAGCTTGGAGAGCATAGGGCACTTCCACTCATGGCCGTATAAATAGGGAAAACTAAAAAGCAGCAAGACACAGGCACTCCAAAGTATAGAGCTGCTCTGTTGACAAGAACCCACACTTCATTACACCCTAAATATCCTAGGAAAGAGAAAAATGCATAAAGAAGTTGTGGTCCTCATGTACAATGGAATATCACTCAGCCATGAAATCAACGTCATAAGGCTAGTAGCAGCACGATGAGTGGATTTAGGTACGACGATTCTAAGTGAAATAAGTCACACAGAAAAAGACACTTATCATAAGATATCACTTCTAGAGGGAATGTAAAAACCGCTACACTTGAACTGAATTGCAAAACAGAACAGAGTCACACGTTTAGAAAACACACTATGGCTGCTGAACGGGCAAGGTGAGGTGGGGTGATGCATAAAACAAGGGTTTCAAATTAGCTCAGATACCGTTCCATAAACCCAATATGTAACAGACAAGACCTATTCCTTTTTCAGTGAACTGGACTCAACACCCCCTATTCACCGCACAAGAATATATCTGACTAGTAAGAATCTTCAAACCTATGTATTGATATCTCTCTGTAAGTGAGTCAAGGGGGTGTAAAGCGCCATAAACAGAGCCGTGAAAAGCAGCTAAACCCCATTATAAAAATAAATTACTTTTCAAAACCAGTGAAACAAAGACAGTGAAAGAGAGAGAAATTCTTACAAAATTCGTTCAGGGGCTGTGATGCAACCTGGATTGACCATATCTAGACCCACAGCTGATTGAGACATAAGGGTGGACACTCTTGGGGCTGAGAGGTTCGGTGAGGTTGGGTGAGCCAACGCAGACCCTTTCAAGTAATACTGCATGGTAGCCATCCCATGGGTCCCAAATCTCCAGGTTCAAGGGCATCTTCCTACATCGAAAACAGGCATGAGAAACCCAGAAGATGGTACACCGTGTGATCGGGAAAGGTTTCTAAAACGCACCTCATTTCTCATCTCCTTGGCTCGGGTTCGCCATTCCAGCCGATTTACTAGCCATCTTCCTCCTTGGAGAATCAGCACCTTTAACCTCCTGTTCCGTACAGGTTGCAATTTGTCCTGATGATGAACGGGAAGAGGGGGAACCAATGAGAGACTAGCTCTAGGTGTTGGGACAGGCACAGGTCACTCTATTTTCCCATCAGGAAGAAGAATTAAGCACAAGCGCAGCCTGCCCCCCAGAACCAGAAGAGGGCCTGAAGCAATCCTGCGCTTTTGCGGCCAGCTCCCAAAAAAGCGAGTTGAAAAATGGAGCTCAGGGGCACTGCAATTCACAAACCTGCAGAGTTTTAAATGATAACTCTCGTCCACAAATATATTAAGGGAAGGCAACGAAGAGGCTTTGAAAACAAGGCAGAATTGCAGGAAACAGATTTCAGGAGGTAGATTTGAATCGCCTTGAAAGCACATGAAAAGCGGCAAAACGTGGACAATGATGCCCTTGGCCAAAAGGGGCGTATGCGTTTTTTCCTGAATATATTCAGGAAAAAACGCATACGCCCTTTTTGGCCAACCAAGCAACCTGGAAAGGCAAATCAGCGCTCCAAAGAAGTCTCGCTTCCCAGCGGGCAAAAGGGCCATGCGGAAAAAAGTGTCCAAACCAGAAATGCAGGACCGGCCATGGAGAAATGGGAGCCTTGCTACGCTGATGGGTGGGATGTAAATTGCCAACAGCCACTCTGGAGAAGTGTACGGTGTGTTCTGAAACATCTAAAAAACACAGCTTGGAGAGCATAGGGCACTTCCACTCATGGCCGTATAAATAGGGAAAACTAAAAAGCAGCAAGACACAGGCACTCCAAAGTATAGAGCTGCTCTGTTGACAAGAACCCACACTTCATTACACCCTAAATATCCTAGGAAAGAGAAAAATGGATAAAGAAGTTGTGGTCCTCATGTACAATGGAATATCACTCAGCCATGAAATCAACGTCATAAGGCTAGTAGCAGCACGATGAGTGGATTTAGGTACGACGATTCTAAGTGAAATAAGTCACACAGAAAAAGACACTTATCATAAGATATCACTTCTAGAGGGAATGTAAAAACCGCTACACTTGAACTGAATTGCAAAACAGAACAGAGTCACACGTTTAGAAAACACACTATGGCTGCTGAACGGGCAAGGTGAGGTGGGGTGATGCATAAAACAAGGGTTTCAAATTAGCTCAGATACCGTTCCATAAACCCAATATGTAACAGACAAGACCTATTCCTTTTTCAGTGAACTGGACTCAACACCCCCTATTCACCGCACAAGAATATATCTGACTAGTAAGAATCTTCAAACCTATGTATTGATATCTCTCTGTAAGTGAGTCAAGGGGGTGTAAAGCGCCATAAACAGAGCCGTGAAAAGCAGCTAAACCCCATTATAAAAATAAATTACTTTTCAAAACCAGTGAAACAAAGACAGTGAAAGAGAGAGAAATTCTTACAAAATTCGTTCAGGGGCTGTGATGCAACCTGGATTGACCATATCTAGACCCACAGCTGATTGAGACATAAGGGTGGACACTCTTGGGGCTGAGAGGTTCGGTGAGGTTGGGTGAGCCAACGCAGACCCTTTCAAGTAATACTGCATGGTAGCCATCCCATGGGTCCCAAATCTCCAGGTTCAAGGGCATCTTCCTACATCGAAAACAGGCATGAGAAACCCAGAAGATGGTACACCGTGTGATCGGGAAAGGTTTCTAAAACGCACCTCATTTCTCATCTCCTTGGCTCGGGTTCGCCATTCCAGCCGATTTACTAGCCATCTTCCTCCTTGGAGAATCAGCACCTTTAACCTCCTGTTCCGTACAGGTTGCAATTTGTCCTGATGATGAACGGGAAGAGGGGGAACCAATGAGAGACTAGCTCTAGGTGTTGGGACAGGCACAGGTCACTCTATTTTCCCATCAGGAAGAAGAATTAAGCACAAGCGCAGCCTGCCCCCCAGAACCAGAAGAGGGCCTGAAGCAATCCTGCGCTTTTGCGGCCAGCTCCCAAAAAAGCGAGTTGAAAAATGGAGCTCAGGGGCACTGCAATTCACAAACCTGCAGAGTTTTAAATGATAACTCTCGTCCACAAATATATTAAGGGAAGGCAACGAAGAGGCTTTGAAAACAAGGCAGAATTGCAGGAAACAGATTTCAGGAGGTAGATTTGAATCGCCTTGAAAGCACATGAAAAGCGGCAAAACGGGGACAATGATGCCCTTGGCCAAAAAAGGCGTATGCGTTTTTTCCTGAATATATTCAGGAAAAAACGCATACGCCCTTTTTGGCCAACCAAGCAACCTGGAAAGGCAAATCAGCGCTCCAAAGAAGTCTCGCTTCCCAGCGGGCAAAAGGGCCATGCGGAAAAAAGTGTCCAAACCAGAAATGCAGGACCGGCCATGGAGAAATGGGAGCCTTGCTACGCTGATGGGTGGGATGTAAATTGCCAACAGCCACTCTGGAGAAGTGTACGGTGTGTTCTGAAACATCTAAAAAACACAGCTTGGAGAGCATAGGGCACTTCCACTCATGGCCGTATAAATAGGGAAAACTAAAAAGCAGCAAGACACAGGCACTCCAAAGTATAGAGCTGCTCTGTTGACAAGAACCCACACTTCATTACACCCTAAATATCCTAGGAAAGAGAAAAATGGATAAAGAAGTTGTGGTCCTCATGTACAATGGAATATCACTCAGCCATGAAATCAACGTCATAAGGCTAGTAGCAGCACGATGAGTGGATTTAGGTACGACGATTCTAAGTGAAATAAGTCACACAGAAAAAGACACTTATCATAAGATATCACTTCTAGAGGGAATGTAAAAACCGCTACACTTGAACTGAATTGCAAAACAGAACAGAGTCACACGTTTAGAAAACACACTATGGCTGCTGAACGGGCAAGGTGAGGTGGGGTGATGCATAAAACAAGGGTTTCAAATTAGCTCAGATACCGTTCCATAAACCCAATATGTAACAGACAAGACCTATTCCTTTTTCAGTGAACTGGACTCAACACCCCCTATTCACCGCACAAGAATATATCTGACTAGTAAGAATCTTCAAACCTATGTATTGATATCTCTCTGTAAGTGAGTCAAGGGGGTGTAAAGCGCCATAAACAGAGCCGTGAAAAGCAGCTAAACCCCATTATAAAAATAAATTACTTTTCAAAACCAGTGAAACAAAGACAGTGAAAGAGAGAGAAATTCTTACAAAATTCGTTCAGGGGCTGTGATGCAACCTGGATTGACCATATCTAGACCCACAGCTGATTGAGACATAAGGGTGGACACTCTTGGGGCTGAGAGGTTCGGTGAGGTTGGGTGAGCCAACGCAGACCCTTTCAAGTAATACTGCATGGTAGCCATCCCATGGGTCCCAAATCTCCAGGTTCAAGGGCATCTTCCTACATCGAAAACAGGCATGAGAAACCCAGAAGATGGTACACCGTGTGATCGGGAAAGGTTTCTAAAACGCACCTCATTTCTCATCTCCTTGGCTCGGGTTCGCCATTCCAGCCGATTTACTAGCCATCTTCCTCCTTGGAGAATCAGCACCTTTAACCTCCTGTTCCGTACAGGTTGCAATTTGTCCTGATGATGAACGGGAAGAGGGGGAACCAATGAGAGACTAGCTCTAGGTGTTGGGACAGGCACAGGTCACTCTATTTTCCCATCAGGAAGAAGAATTAAGCACAAGCGCAGCCTGCCCCCCAGAACCAGAAGAGGGCCTGAAGCAATCCTGCGCTTTTGCGGCCAGCTCCCAAAAAAGCGAGTTGAAAAATGGAGCTCAGGGGCACTGCAATTCACAAACCTGCAGAGTTTTAAATGATAACTCTCGTCCACAAATATATTAAGGGAAGGCAACGAAGAGGCTTTGAAAACAAGGCAGAATTGCAGGAAACAGATTTCAGGAGGTAGATTTGAATCGCCTTGAAAGCACATGAAAAGCGGCAAAACGTGGACAATGATGCCCTTGGCCAAAAGGGGCGTATGCGTTTTTTCCTGAATATATTCAGGAAAAAACGCATACGCCCTTTTTGGCCAACCAAGCAACCTGGAAAGGCAAATCAGCGCTCCAAAGAAGTCTCGCTTCCCAGCGGGCAAAAGGGCCATGCGGAAAAAAGTGTCCAAACCAGAAATGCAGGACCGGCCATGGAGAAATGGGAGCCTTGCTACGCTGATGGGTGGGATGTAAATTGCCAACAGCCACTCTGGAGAAGTGTACGGTGTGTTCTGAAACATCTAAAAAACACAGCTTGGAGAGCATAGGGCACTTCCACTCATGGCCGTATAAATAGGGAAAACTAAAAAGCAGCAAGACACAGGCACTCCAAAGTATAGAGCTGCTCTGTTGACAAGAACCCACACTTCATTACACCCTAAATATCCTAGGAAAGAGAAAAATGGATAAAGAAGTTGTGGTCCTCATGTACAATGGAATATCACTCAGCCATGAAATCAACGTCATAAGGCTAGTAGCAGCACGATGAGTGGATTTAGGTACGACGATTCTAAGTGAAATAAGTCACACAGAAAAAGACACTTATCATAAGATATCACTTCTAGAGGGAATGTAAAAACCGCTACACTTGAACTGAATTGCAAAACAGAACAGAGTCACACGTTTAGAAAACACACTATGGCTGCTGAACGGGCAAGGTGAGGTGGGGTGATGCATAAAACAAGGGTTTCAAATTAGCTCAGATACCGTTCCATAAACCCAATATGTAACAGACAAGACCTATTCCTTTTTCAGTGAACTGGACTCAACACCCCCTATTCACCGCACAAGAATATATCTGACTAGTAAGAATCTTCAAACCTATGTATTGATATCTCTCTGTAAGTGAGTCAAGGGGGTGTAAAGCGCCATAAACAGAGCCGTGAAAAGCAGCTAAACCCCATTATAAAAATAAATTACTTTTCAAAACCAGTGAAACAAAGACAGTGAAAGAGAGAGAAATTCTTACAAAATTCGTTCAGGGGCTGTGATGCAACCTGGATTGACCATATCTAGACCCACAGCTGATTGAGACATAAGGGTGGACACTCTTGGGGCTGAGAGGTTCGGTGAGGTTGGGTGAGCCAACGCAGACCCTTTCAAGTAATACTGCATGGTAGCCATCCCATGGGTCCCAAATCTCCAGGTTCAAGGGCATCTTCCTACATCGAAAACAGGCATGAGAAACCCAGAAGATGGTACACCGTGTGATCGGGAAAGGTTTCTAAAACGCACCTCATTTCTCATCTCCTTGGCTCGGGTTCGCCATTCCAGCCGATTTACTAGCCATCTTCCTCCTTGGAGAATCAGCACCTTTAACCTCCTGTTCCGTACAGGTTGCAATTTGTCCTGATGATGAACGGGAAGAGGGGGAACCAATGAGAGACTAGCTCTAGGTGTTGGGACAGGCACAGGTCACTCTATTTTCCCATCAGGAAGAAGAATTAAGCACAAGCGCAGCCTGCCCCCCAGAACCAGAAGAGGGCCTGAAGCAATCCTGCGCTTTTGCGGCCAGCTCCCAAAAAAGCGAGTTGAAAAATGGAGCTCAGGGGCACTGCAATTCACAAACCTGCAGAGTTTTAAATGATAACTCTCGTCCACAAATATATTAAGGGAAGGCAACGAAGAGGCTTTGAAAACAAGGCAGAATTGCAGGAAACAGATTTCAGGAGGTAGATTTGAATCGCCTTGAAAGCACATGAAAAGCGGCAAAACGGGGACAATGATGCCCTTGGCCAAAAAAGGCGTATGCGTTTTTTCCTGAATATATTCAGGAAAAAACGCATACGCCCTTTTTGGCCAACCAAGCAACCTGGAAAGGCAAATCAGCGCTCCAAAGAAGTCTCGCTTCCCAGCGGGCAAAAGGGCCATGCGGAAAAAAGTGTCCAAACCAGAAATGCAGGACCGGCCATGGAGAAATGGGAGCCTTGCTACGCTGATGGGTGGGATGTAAATTGCCAACAGCCACTCTGGAGAAGTGTACGGTGTGTTCTGAAACATCTAAAAAACACAGCTTGGAGAGCATAGGGCACTTCCACTCATGGCCGTATAAATAGGGAAAACTAAAAAGCAGCAAGACACAGGCACTCCAAAGTATAGAGCTGCTCTGTTGACAAGAACCCACACTTCATTACACCCTAAATATCCTAGGAAAGAGAAAAATGGATAAAGAAGTTGTGGTCCTCATGTACAATGGAATATCACTCAGCCATGAAATCAACGTCATAAGGCTAGTAGCAGCACGATGAGTGGATTTAGGTACGACGATTCTAAGTGAAATAAGTCACACAGAAAAAGACACTTATCATAAGATATCACTTCTAGAGGGAATGTAAAAACCGCTACACTTGAACTGAATTGCAAAACAGAACAGAGTCACACGTTTAGAAAACACACTATGGCTGCTGAACGGGCAAGGTGAGGTGGGGTGATGCATAAAACAAGGGTTTCAAATTAGCTCAGATACCGTTCCATAAACCCAATATGTAACAGACAAGACCTATTCCTTTTTCAGTGAACTGGACTCAACACCCCCTATTCACCGCACAAGAATATATCTGACTAGTAAGAATCTTCAAACCTATGTATTGATATCTCTCTGTAAGTGAGTCAAGGGGGTGTAAAGCGCCATAAACAGAGCCGTGAAAAGCAGCTAAACCCCATTATAAAAATAAATTACTTTTCAAAACCAGTGAAACAAAGACAGTGAAAGAGAGAGAAATTCTTACAAAATTCGTTCAGGGGCTGTGATGCAACCTGGATTGACCATATCTAGACCCACAGCTGATTGAGACATAAGGGTGGACACTCTTGGGGCTGAGAGGTTCGGTGAGGTTGGGTGAGCCAACGCAGACCCTTTCAAGTAATACTGCATGGTAGCCATCCCATGGGTCCCAAATCTCCAGGTTCAAGGGCATCTTCCTACATCGAAAACAGGCATGAGAAACCCAGAAGATGGTACACCGTGTGATCGGGAAAGGTTTCTAAAACGCACCTCATTTCTCATCTCCTTGGCTCGGGTTCGCCATTCCAGCCGATTTACTAGCCATCTTCCTCCTTGGAGAATCAGCACCTTTAACCTCCTGTTCCGTACAGGTTGCAATTTGTCCTGATGATGAACGGGAAGAGGGGGAACCAATGAGAGACTAGCTCTAGGTGTTGGGACAGGCACAGGTCACTCTATTTTCCCATCAGGAAGAAGAATTAAGCACAAGCGCAGCCTGCCCCCCAGAACCAGAAGAGGGCCTGAAGCAATCCTGCGCTTTTGCGGCCAGCTCCCAAAAAAGCGAGTTGAAAAATGGAGCTCAGGGGCACTGCAATTCACAAACCTGCAGAGTTTTAAATGATAACTCTCGTCCACAAATATATTAAGGGAAGGCAACGAAGAGGCTTTGAAAACAAGGCAGAATTGCAGGAAACAGATTTCAGGAGGTAGATTTGAATCGCCTTGAAAGCACATGAAAAGCGGCAAAACGTGGACAATGATGCCCTTGGCCAAAAGGGGCGTATGCGTTTTTTCCTGAATATATTCAGGAAAAAACGCATACGCCCTTTTTGGCCAACCAAGCAACCTGGAAAGGCAAATCAGCGCTCCAAAGAAGTCTCGCTTCCCAGCGGGCAAAAGGGCCATGCGGAAAAAAGTGTCCAAACCAGAAATGCAGGACCGGCCATGGAGAAATGGGAGCCTTGCTACGCTGATGGGTGGGATGTAAATTGCCAACAGCCACTCTGGAGAAGTGTACGGTGTGTTCTGAAACATCTAAAAAACACAGCTTGGAGAGCATAGGGCACTTCCACTCATGGTCGTATAAATTGGGAAAACTAAAAAGCAGCAAGACACAGGCACTCCAAAGTATAGAGCTGCTCTGTTGACAAGAACCCACACTTCATTACACCCTAAATATCCAAGGAAAGAGAAAAATGGATAAAGAAGTTGTGGTCCTCATGTACAATGGAATATCACTCAGCCATGAAATCAACGTCATAAGGCTAGTAGCAGCACGATGAGTGGATTTAGGTACGACGATTCTAAGTGAAATAAGTCACACAGAAAAAGACACTTATCATAAGATATCACTTCTAGAGGGAATGTAAAAACCGCTACACTTGAACTGAATTGCAAAACAGAACAGAGTCACACGTTTAGAAAACACACTATGGCTGCTGAACGGGCAAGGTGAGGTGGGGTGATGCATAAAACAAGGGTTTCAAATTAGCTCAGATACCGTTCCATAAACCCAATATGTAACAGACAAGACCTATTCCTTTTTCAGTGAACTGGACTCAACACCCCCTATTCACCGCACAAGAATATATCTGACTAGTAAGAATCTTCAAACCTATGTATTGATATCTCTCTGTAAGTGAGTCAAGGGGGTGTAAAGCGCCATAAACAGAGCCGTGAAAAGCAGCTAAACCCCATTATAAAAATAAATTACTTTTCAAAACCAGTGAAACAAAGACAGTGAAAGAGAGAGAAATTCTTACAAAATTCGTTCAGGGGCTGTGATGCAACCTGGATTGACCATATCTAGACCCACAGCTGATTGAGACATAAGGGTGGACACTCTTGGGGCTGAGAGGTTCGGTGAGGTTGGGTGAGCCAACGCAGACCCTTTCAAGTAATACTGCATGGTAGCCATCCCATGGGTCCCAAATCTCCAGGTTCAAGGGCATCTTCCTACATCGAAAACAGGCATGAGAAACCCAGAAGATGGTACACCGTGTGATCGGGAAAGGTTTCTAAAACGCACCTCATTTCTCATCTCCTTGGCTCGGGTTCGCCATTCCAGCCGATTTACTAGCCATCTTCCTCCTTGGAGAATCAGCACCTTTAACCTCCTGTTCCGTACAGGTTGCAATTTGTCCTGATGATGAACGGGAAGAGGGGGAACCAATGAGAGACTAGCTCTAGGTGTTGGGACAGGCACAGGTCACTCTATTTTCCCATCAGGAAGAAGAATTAAGCACAAGCGCAGCCTGCCCCCCAGAACCAGAAGAGGGCCTGAAGCAATCCTGCGCTTTTGCGGCCAGCTCCCAAAAAAGCGAGTTGAAAAATGGAGCTCAGGGGCACTGCAATTCACAAACCTGCAGAGTTTTAAATGATAACTCTCGTCCACAAATATATTAAGGGAAGGCAACGAAGAGGCTTTGAAAACAAGGCAGAATTGCAGGAAACAGATTTCAGGAGGTAGATTTGAATCGCCTTGAAAGCACATGAAAAGCGGCAAAACGTGGACAATGATGCCCTTGGCCAAAAAGGGCGTATGCGTTTTTTCCTGAATATATTCAGGAAAAAACGCATACGCCCTTTTTGGCCAACCAAGCAACCTGGAAAGGCAAATCAGCGCTCCAAAGAAGTCTCGCTTCCCAGCGGGCAAAAGGGCCATGCGGAAAAAAGTGTCCAAACCAGAAATGCAGGACCGGCCATGGAGAAATGGGAGCCTTGCTACGCTGATGGGTGGGATGTAAATTGCCAACAGCCACTCTGGAGAAGTGTACGGTGTGTTCTGAAACATCTAAAAAACACAGCTTGGAGAGCATAGGGCACTTCCACTCATGGCCGTATAAATTGGGAAAACTAAAAAGCAGCAAGACACAGGCACTCCAAAGTATAGAGCTGCTCTGTTGACAAGAACCCACACTTCATTACACCCTAAATATCCTAGGAAAGAGAAAAATGCATAAAGAAGTTGTGGTCCTCATGTACAATGGAATATCACTCAGCCATGAAATCAACGTCATAAGGCTAGTAGCAGCACGATGAGTGGATTTAGGTACGACGATTCTAAGTGAAATAAGTCACACAGAAAAAGACACTTATCATAAGATATCACTTCTAGAGGGAATGTAAAAACCGCTACACTTGAACTGAATTGCAAAACAGAACAGAGTCACACGTTTAGAAAACACACTATGGCTGCTGAACGGGCAAGGTGAGGTGGGGTGATGCATAAAACAAGGGTTTCAAATTAGCTCAGATACCGTTCCATAAACCCAATATGTAACAGACAAGACCTATTCCTTTTTCAGTGAACTGGACTCAACACCCCCTATTCACCGCACAAGAATATATCTGACTAGTAAGAATCTTCAAACCTATGTATTGATATCTCTCTGTAAGTGAGTCAAGGGGGTGTAAAGCGCCATAAACAGAGCCGTGAAAAGCAGCTAAACCCTATTATAAAAATAAATTACTTTTCAAAACCAGTGAAACAAAGACAGTGAAAGAGAGAGAAATTCTTACAAAATTCGTTCAGGGGCTGTGATGCAACCTGGATTGACCATATCTAGACCCACAGCTGATTGAGACATAAGGGTGGACACTCTTGGGGCTGAGAGGTTCGGTGAGGTTGGGTGAGCCAACGCAGACCCTTTCAAGTAATACTGCATGGTAGCCATCCCATGGGTCCCAAATCTCCAGGTTCAAGGGTATCTTCCTACATCGAAAACAGGCATGAGAAACCCAGAAGATGGTACACCGTGTGATCGGGAAAGGTTTCTAAAACGCACCTCATTTCTCATCTCCTTGGCTCGGGTTCGCCATTCCAGCCGATTTACTAGCCATCTTCCTCCTTGGAGAATCAGCACCTTTAACCTCCTGTTCCGTACAGGTTGCAATTTGTCCTGATGATGAACGGGAAGAGGGGGAACCAATGAGAGACTAGCTCTAGGTGTTGGGACAGGCACAGGTCACTCTATTTTCCCATCAGGAAGAAGAATTAAGCACAAGCGCAGCCTGCCCCCCAGAACCAGAAGAGGGCCTGAAGCAATCCTGCGCTTTTGCGGCCAGCTCCCAAAAAAGCGAGTTGAAAAATGGAGCTCAGGGGCACTGCAATTCACAAACCTGCAGAGTTTTAAATGATAACTCTCGTCCACAAATATATTAAGGGAAGGCAACGAAGAGGCTTTGAAAACAAGGCAGAATTGCAGGAAACAGATTTCAGGAGGTAGATTTGAATCGCCTTGAAAGCACATGAAAAGCGGCAAAACGTGGACAATGATGCCCTTGGCCAAAAAGGGCGTATGCGTTTTTTCCTGAATATATTCAGGAAAAAACGCATACGCCCTTTTTGGCCAACCAAGCAACCTGGAAAGGCAAATCAGCGCTCCAAAGAAGTCTCGCTTCCCAGCGGGCAAAAGGGCCATGCGGAAAAAAGTGTCCAAACCAGAAATGCAGGACCGGCCATGGAGAAATGGGAGCCTTGCTACGCTGATGGGTGGGATGTAAATTGCCAACAGCCACTCTGGAGAAGTGTACGGTGTGTTCTGAAACATCTAAAAAACACAGCTTGGAGAGCATAGGGCACTTCCACTCATGGCCGTATAAATTGGGAAAACTAAAAAGCAGCAAGACACAGGCACTCCAAAGTATAGAGCTGCTCTGTTGACAAGAACCCACACTTCATTACACCCTAAATATCCTAGGAAAGAGAAAAATGCATAAAGAAGTTGTGGTCCTCATGTACAATGGAATATCACTCAGCCATGAAATCAACGTCATAAGGCTAGTAGCAGCACGATGAGTGGATTTAGGTACGACGATTCTAAGTGAAATAAGTCACACAGAAAAAGACACTTATCATAAGATATCACTTCTACAGGGAATGTAAAAACCGCTACACTTGAACTGAATTGCAAAACAGAACAGAGTCACACGTTTAGAAAACACACTATGGCTGCTGAACGGGCAAGGTGAGGTGGGGTGATGCATAAAACAAGGGTTTCAAATTAGCTCAGATACCGTTCCATAAACCCAATATGTAACAGACAAGACCTATTCCTTTTTCAGTGAACTGGACTCAACACCCCCTATTCACCGCACAAGAATATATCTGACTAGTAAGAATCTTCAAACCTATGTATTGATATCTCTCTGTAAGTGAGTCAAGGGGGTGTAAAGCGCCATAAACACAGCCGTGAAAAGCAGCTAAACCCCATTATAAAAATAAATTACTTTTCAAAACCAGTGAAACAAAGACAGTGAAAGAGAGAGAAATTCTTACAAAATTCGTTCAGGGGCTGTGATGCAACCTGGATTGACCATATCTAGACCCACAGCTGATTGAGACATAAGGGTGGACACTCTTGGGGCTGAGAGGTTCGGTGAGGTTGGGTGAGCCAACGCAGACCCTTTCAAGTAATACTGCATGGTAGCCATCCCATGGGTCCCAAATCTCCAGGTTCAAGGGCATCTTCCTACATCGAAAACAGGCATGAGAAACCCAGAAGATGGTACACCGTGTGATCGGGAAAGGTTTCTAAAACGCACCTCATTTCTCATCTCCTTGGCTCGGGTTCGCCATTCCAGCCGATTTACTAGCCATCTTCCTCCTTGGAGAATCAGCACCTTTAACCTCCTGTTCCGTACAGGTTGCAATTTGTCCTGATGATGAACGGGAAGAGGGGGAACCAATGAGAGACTAGCTCTAGGTGTTGGGACAGGCACAGGTCACTCTATTTTCCCATCAGGAAGAAGAATTAAGCACAAGCGCAGCCTGCCCCCCAGAACCAGAAGAGGGCCTGAAGCAATCCTGCGCTTTTGCGGCCAGCTCCCAAAAAAGCGAGTTGAAAAATGGAGCTCAGGGGCACTGCAATTCACAAACCTGCAGAGTTTTAAATGATAACTCTCGTCCACAAATATATTAAGGGAAGGCAACGAAGAGGCTTTGAAAACAAGGCAGAATTGCAGGAAACAGATTTCAGGAGGTAGATTTGAATCGCCTTGAAAGCACATGAAAAGCGGCAAAACGTGGACAATGATGCCCTTGGCCAAAAAGGGCGTATGCGTTTTTTCCTGAATATATTCAGGAAAAAACGCATACGCCCTTTTTGGCCAACCAAGCAACCTGGAAAGGCAAATCAGCGCTCCAAAGAAGTCTCGCTTCCCAGCGGGCAAAAGGGCCATGCGGAAAAAAGTGTCCAAACCAGAAATGCAGGACCGGCCATGGAGAAATGGGAGCCTTGCTACGCTGATGGGTGGGATGTAAATTGCCAACAGCCACTCTGGAGAAGTGTACGGTGTGTTCTGAAACATCTAAAAAACACAGCTTGGAGAGCATAGGGCACTTCCACTCATGGCCGTATAAATTGGGAAAACTAAAAAGCAGCAAGACACAGGCACTCCAAAGTATAGAGCTGCTCTGTTGACAAGAACCCACACTTCATTACACCCTAAATATCCTAGGAAAGAGAAAAATGCATAAAGAAGTTGTGGTCCTCATGTACAATGGAATATCACTCAGCCATGAAATCAACGTCATAAGGCTAGTAGCAGCACGATGAGTGGATTTAGGTACGACGATTCTAAGTGAAATAAGTCACACAGAAAAAGACACTTATCATAAGATATCACTTCTAGAGGGAATGTAAAAACCGCTACACTTGAACTGAATTGCAAAACAGAACAGAGTCACACGTTTAGAAAACACACTATGGCTGCTGAACGGGCAAGGTGAGGTGGGGTGATGCATAAAACAAGGGTTTCAAATTAGCTCAGATACCGTTCCATAAACCCAATATGTAACAGACAAGACCTATTCCTTTTTCAGTGAACTGGACTCAACACCCCCTATTCACCGCACAAGAATATATCTGACTAGTAAGAATCTTCAAACCTATGTATTGATATCTCTCTGTAAGTGAGTCAAGGGGGTGTAAAGCGCCATAAACAGAGCCGTGAAAAGCAGCTAAACCCCATTATAAAAATAAATTACTTTTCAAAACCAGTGAAACAAAGACAGTGAAAGAGAGAGAAATTCTTACAAAATTCGTTCAGGGGCTGTGATGCAACCTGGATTGACCATATCTAGACCCACAGCTGATTGAGACATAAGGGTGGACACTCTTGGGGCTGAGAGGTTCGGTGAGGTTGGGTGAGCCAACGCAGACCCTTTCAAGTAATACTGCATGGTAGCCATCCCATGGGTCCCAAATCTCCAGGTTCAAGGGCATCTTCCTACATCGAAAACAGGCATGAGAAACCCAGAAGATGGTACACCGTGTGATCGGGAAAGGTTTCTAAAACGCACCTCATTTCTCATCTCCTTGGCTCGGGTTCGCCATTCCAGCCGATTTACTAGCCATCTTCCTCCTTGGAGAATCAGCACCTTTAACCTCCTGTTCCGTACAGGTTGCAATTTGTCCTGATGATGAACGGGAAGAGGGGGAACCAATGAGAGACTAGCTCTAGGTGTTGGGACAGGCACAGGTCACTCTATTTTCCCATCAGGAAGAAGAATTAAGCACAAGCGCAGCCTGCCCCCCAGAACCAGAAGAGGGCCTGAAGCAATCCTGCGCTTTTGCGGCCAGCTCCCAAAAAAGCGAGTTGAAAAATGGAGCTCAGGGGCACTGCAATTCACAAACCTGCAGAGTTTTAAATGATAACTCTCGTCCACAAATATATTAAGGGAAGGCAACGAAGAGGCTTTGAAAACAAGGCAGAATTGCAGGAAACAGATTTCAGGAGGTAGATTTGAATCGCCTTGAAAGCACATGAAAAGCGGCAAAACGTGGACAATGATGCCCTTGGCCAAAAGGGGCGTATGCGTTTTTTCCTGAATATATTCAGGAAAAAACGCATACGCCCTTTTTGGCCAACCAAGCAACCTGGAAAGGCAAATCAGCGCTCCAAAGAAGTCTCGCTTCCCAGCGGGCAAAAGGGCCATGCGGAAAAAAGTGTCCAAACCAGAAATGCAGGACCGGCCATGGAGAAATGGGAGCCTTGCTACGCTGATGGGTGGGATGTAAATTGCCAACAGCCACTCTGGAGAAGTGTACGGTGTGTTCTGAAACATCTAAAAAACACAGCTTGGAGAGCATAGGGCACTTCCACTCATGGCCGTATAAATTGGGAAAACTAAAAAGCAGCAAGACACAGGCACTCCAAAGTATAGAGCTGCTCTGTTGACAAGAACCCACACTTCATTACACCCTAAATATCCTAGGAAAGAGAAAAATGCATAAAGAAGTTGTGGTCCTCATGTACAATGGAATATCACTCAGCCATGAAATCAACGTCATAAGGCTAGTAGCAGCACGATGAGTGGATTTAGGTACGACGATTCTAAGTGAAATAAGTCACACAGAAAAAGACACTTATCATAAGATATCACTTCTAGAGGGAATGTAAAAACCGCTACACTTGAACTGAATTGCAAAACAGAACAGAGTCACACGTTTAGAAAACACACTATGGCTGCTGAACGGGCAAGGTGAGGTGGGGTGATGCATAAAACAAGGGTTTCAAATTAGCTCAGATACCGTTCCATAAACCCAATATGTAACAGACAAGACCTATTCCTTTTTCAGTGAACTGGACTCAACACCCCCTATTCACCGCACAAGAATATATCTGGCTAGTAAGAATCTTCAAACCTATGTATTGATATCTCTCTGTAAGTGAGTCAAGGGGGTGTAAAGCGCCATAAACAGAGCCGTGAAAAGCAGCTAAACCCCATTATAAAAATAAATTACTTTTCAAAACCAGTGAAACAAAGACAGTGAAAGAGAGAGAAATTCTTACAAAATTCGTTCAGGGGCTGTGATGCAACCTGGATTGACCATATCTAGACCCACAGCTGATTGAGACATAAGGGTGGACACTCTTGGGGCTGAGAGGTTCGGTGAGGTTGGGTGAGCCAACGCAGACCCTTTCAAGTAATACTGCATGGTAGCCATCCCATGGGTCCCAAATCTCCAGGTTCAAGGGCATCTTCCTACATCGAAAACAGGCATGAGAAACCCAGAAGATGGTACACCGTGTGATCGGGAAAGGTTTCTAAAACGCACCTCATTTCTCATCTCCTTGGCTCGGGTTCGCCATTCCAGCCGATTTACTAGCCATCTTCCTCCTTGGAGAATCAGCACCTTTAACCTCCTGTTCCGTACAGGTTGCAATTTGTCCTGATGATGAACGGGAAGAGGGGGAACCAATGAGAGACTAGCTCTAGGTGTTGGGACAGGCACAGGTCACTCTATTTTCCCATCAGGAAGAAGAATTAAGCACAAGCGCAGCCTGCCCCCCAGAACCAGAAGAGGGCCTGAAGCAATCCTGCGCTTTTGCGGCCAGCTCCCAAAAAAGCGAGTTGAAAAATGGAGCTCAGGGGCACTGCAATTCACAAACCTGCAGAGTTTTAAATGATAACTCTCGTCCACAAATATATTAAGGGAAGGCAACGAAGAGGCTTTGAAAACAAGGCAGAATTGCAGGAAACAGATTTCAGGAGGTAGATTTGAATCGCCTTGAAAGCACATGAAAAGCGGCAAAACGTGGACAATGATGCCCTTGGCCAAAAGGGGCGTATGCGTTTTTTCCTGAATATATTCAGGAAAAAACGCATACGCCCTTTTTGGCCAACCAAGCAACCTGGAAAGGCAAATCAGCGCTCCAAAGAAGTCTCGCTTCCCAGCGGGCAAAAGGGCCATGCGGAAAAAAGTGTCCAAACCAGAAATGCAGGACCGGCCATGGAGAAATGGGAGCCTTGCTACGCTGATGGGTGGGATGTAAATTGCCAACAGCCACTCTGGAGAAGTGTACGGTGTGTTCTGAAACATCTAAAAAACACAGCTTGGAGAGCATAGGGCACTTCCACTCATGGCCGTATAACTTGGGAAAACTAAAAAGCAGCAAGACACAGGCACTCCAAAGTATAGAGCTGCTCTGTTGACAAGAACCCACACTTCATTACACCCTAAATATCCTAGGAAAGAGAAAAATGCATAAAGAAGTTGTGGTCCTCATGTACAATGGAATATCACTCAGCCATGAAATCAACGTCATAAGGCTAGTAGCAGCACGATGAGTGGATTTAGGTACGACGATTCTAAGTGAAATAAGTCACACAGAAAAAGACACTTATCATAAGATATCACTTCTAGAGGGAATGTAAAAACCGCTACACTTGAACTGAATTGCAAAACAGAACAGAGTCACACGTTTAGAAAACACACTATGGCTGCTGAACGGGCAAGGTGAGGTGGGGTGATGCATAAAACAAGGGTTTCAAATTAGCTCAGATACCGTTCCATAAACCCAATATGTAACAGACAAGACCTATTCCTTTTTCAGTGAACTGGACTCAACACCCCCTATTCACCGCACAAGAATATATCTGGCTAGTAAGAATCTTCAAACCTATGTATTGATATCTCTCTGTAAGTGAGTCAAGGGGGTGTAAAGCGCCATAAACAGAGCCGTGAAAAGCAGCTAAACCCCATTATAAAAATAACTTACTTTTCAAAACCAGTGAAACAAAGACAGTGAAAGAGAGAGAAATTCTTACAAAATTCGTTCAGGGGCTGTGATGCAACCTGGATTGACCATATCTAGACCCACAGCTGATTGAGACATAAGGGTGGACACTCTTGGGGCTGAGAGGTTCGGTGAGGTTGGGTGAGCCAACGCAGACCCTTTCAAGTAATACTGCATGGTAGCCATCCCATGGGTCCCAAATCTCCAGGTTCAAGGGCATCTTCCTACATCGAAAACAGGCATGAGAAACCCAGAAGATGGTACACCGTGTGATCGGGAAAGGTTTCTAAAACGCACCTCATTTCTCATCTCCTTGGCTCGGGTTCGCCATTCCAGCCGATTTACTAGCCATCTTCCTCCTTGGAGAATCAGCACCTTTAACCTCCTGTTCCGTACAGGTTGCAATTTGTCCTGATGATGAACGGGAAGAGGGGGAACCAATGAGAGACTAGCTCTAGGTGTTGGGACAGGCACAGGTCACTCTATTTTCCCATCAGGAAGAAGAATTAAGCACAAGCGCAGCCTGCCCCCCAGAACCAGAAGAGGGCCTGAAGCAATCCTGCGCTTTTGCGGCCAGCTCCCAAAAAAGCGAGTTGAAAAATGGAGCTCAGGGGCACTGCAATTCACAAACCTGCAGAGTTTTAAATGATAACTCTCGTCCACAAATATATTAAGGGAAGGCAACGAAGAGGCTTTGAAAACAAGGCAGAATTGCAGGAAACAGATTTCAGGAGGTAGATTTGAATCGCCTTGAAAGCACATGAAAAGCGGCAAAACGTGGACAATGATGCCCTTGGCCAAAAGGGGCGTATGCGTTTTTTCCTGAATATATTCAGGAAAAAACGCATACGCCCTTTTTGGCCAACCAAGCAACCTGGAAAGGCAAATCAGCGCTCCAAAGAAGTCTCGCTTCCCAGCGGGCAAAAGGGCCATGCGGAAAAAAGTGTCCAAACCAGAAATGCAGGACCGGCCATGGAGAAATGGGAGCCTTGCTACGCTGATGGGTGGGATGTAAATTGCCAACAGCCACTCTGGAGAAGTGTACGGTGTGTTCTGAAACATCTAAAAAACACAGCTTGGAGAGCATAGGGCACTTCCACTCATGGCCGTATAAATTGGGAAAACTAAAAAGCAGCAAGACACAGGCACTCCAAAGTATAGAGCTGCTCTGTTGACAAGAACCCACACTTCATTACACCCTAAATATCCTAGGAAAGAGAAAAATGCATAAAGAAGTTGTGGTCCTCATGTACAATGGAATATCACTCAGCCATGAAATCAACGTCATAAGGCTAGTAGCAGCACGATGAGTGGATTTAGGTACGACGATTCTAAGTGAAATAAGTCACACAGAAAAAGACACTTATCATAAGATATCACTTCTAGAGGGAATGTAAAAACCGCTACACTTGAACTGAATTGCAAAACAGAACAGAGTCACACGTTTAGAAAACACACTATGGCTGCTGAACGGGCAAGGTGAGGTGGGGTGATGCATAAAACAAGGGTTTCAAATTAGCTCAGATACCGTTCCATAAACCCAATATGTAACAGACAAGACCTATTCCTTTTTCAGTGAACTGGACTCAACACCCCCTATTCACCGCACAAGAATATATCTGGCTAGTAAGAATCTTCAAACCTATGTATTGATATCTCTCTGTAAGTGAGTCAAGGGGGTGTAAAGCGCCATAAACAGAGCCGTGAAAAGCAGCTAAACCCCATTATAAAAATAAATTACTTTTCAAAACCAGTGAAACAAAGACAGTGAAAGAGAGAGAAATTCTTACAAAATTCGTTCAGGGGCTGTGATGCAACCTGGATTGACCATATCTAGACCCACAGCTGATTGAGACATAAGGGTGGACACTCTTGGGGCTGAGAGGTTCGGTGAGGTTGGGTGAGCCAACGCAGACCCTTTCAAGTAATACTGCATGGTAGCCATCCCATGGGTCCCAAATCTCCAGGTTCAAGGGCATCTTCCTACATCGAAAACAGGCATGAGAAACCCAGAAGATGGTACACCGTGTGATCGGGAAAGGTTTCTAAAACGCACCTCATTTCTCATCTCCTTGGCTCGGGTTCGCCATTCCAGCCGATTTACTAGCCATCTTCCTCCTTGGAGAATCAGCACCTTTAACCTCCTGTTCCGTACAGGTTGCAATTTGTCCTGATGATGAACGGGAAGAGGGGGAACCAATGAGAGACTAGCTCTAGGTGTTGGGACAGGCACAGGTCACTCTATTTTCCCATCAGGAAGAAGAATTAAGCACAAGCGCAGCCTGCCCCCCAGAACCAGAAGAGGGCCTGAAGCAATCCTGCGCTTTTGCGGCCAGCTCCCAAAAAAGCGAGTTGAAAAATGGAGCTCAGGAGCACTGCAATTCACAAACCTGCAGAGTTTTAAATGATAACTCTCGTCCACAAATATATTAAGGGAAGGCAACGAAGAGGCTTTGAAAACAAGGCAGAATTGCAGGAAACAGATTTCAGGAGGTAGATTTGAATCGCCTTGAAAGCACATGAAAAGCGGCAAAACGTGGACAATGATGCCCTTGGCCAAAAGGGGCGTATGCGTTTTTTCCTGAATATATTCAGGAAAAAACGCATACGCCCTTTTTGGCCAACCAAGCAACCTGGAAAGGCAAATCAGCGCTCCAAAGAAGTCTCGCTTCCCAGCGGGCAAAAGGGCCATGCGGAAAAAAGTGTCCAAACCAGAAATGCAGGACCGGCCATGGAGAAATGGGAGCCTTGCTACGCTGATGGGTGGGATGTAAATTGCCAACAGCCACTCTGGAGAAGTGTACGGTGTGTTCTGAAACATCTAAAAAACACAGCTTGGAGAGCATAGGGCACTTCCACTCATGGCCGTATAAATAGGGAAAACTAAAAAGCAGCAAGACACAGGCACTCCAAAGTATAGAGCTGCTCTGTTGACAAGAACCCACACTTCATTACACCCTAAATATCCTAGGAAAGAGAAAAATGCATAAAGAAGTTGTGGTCCTCATGTACAATGGAATATCACTCAGCCATGAAATCAACGTCATAAGGCTAGTAGCAGCACGATGAGTGGATTTAGGTACGACGATTCTAAGTGAAATAAGTCACACAGAAAAAGACACTTATCATAAGATATCACTTCTAGAGGGAATGTAAAAACCGCTACACTTGAACTGAATTGCAAAACAGAACAGAGTCACACGTTTAGAAAACACACTATGGCTGCTGAACGGGCAAGGTGAGGTGGGGTGATGCATAAAACAAGGGTTTCAAATTAGCTCAGATACCGTTCCATAAACCCAATATGTAACAGACAAGACCTATTCCTTTTTCAGTGAACTGGACTCAACACCCCCTATTCACCGCACAAGAATATATCTGACTAGTAAGAATCTTCAAACCTATGTATTGATATCTCTCTGTAAGTGAGTCAAGGGGGTGTAAAGCGCCATAAACAGAGCCGTGAAAAGCAGCTAAACCCCATTATAAAAATAACTTACTTTTCAAAACCAGTGAAACAAAGACAGTGAAAGAGAGAGAAATTCTTACAAAATTCGTTCAGGGGCTGTGATGCAACCTGGATTGACCATATCTAGACCCACAGCTGATTGAGACATAAGGGTGGACACTCTTGGGGCTGAGAGGTTCGGTGAGGTTGGGTGAGCCAACGCAGACCCTTTCAAGTAATACTGCATGGTAGCCATCCCATGGGTCCCAAATCTCCAGGTTCAAGGGCATCTTCCTACATCGAAAACAGGCATGAGAAACCCAGAAGATGGTACACCGTGTGATCGGGAAAGGTTTCTAAAACGCACCTCATTTCTCATCTCCTTGGCTCGGGTTCGCCATTCCAGCCGATTTACTAGCCATCTTCCTCCTTGGAGAATCAGCACCTTTAACCTCCTGTTCCGTACAGGTTGCAATTTGTCCTGATGATGAACGGGAAGAGGGGGAACCAATGAGAGACTAGCTCTAGGTGTTGGGACAGGCACAGGTCACTCTATTTTCCCATCAGGAAGAAGAATTAAGCACAAGCGCAGCCTGCCCCCCAGAACCAGAAGAGGGCCTGAAGCAATCCTGCGCTTTTGCGGCCAGCTCCCAAAAAAGCGAGTTGAAAAATGGAGCTCAGGGGCACTGCAATTCACAAACCTGCAGAGTTTTAAATGATAACTCTCGTCCACAAATATATTAAGGGAAGGCAACGAAGAGGCTTTGAAAACAAGGCAGAATTGCAGGAAACAGATTTCAGGAGGTAGATTTGAATCGCCTTGAAAGCACATGAAAAGCGGCAAAACGTGGACAATGATGCCCTTGGCCAAAAAGGGCGTATGCGTTTTTTCCTGAATATATTCAGGAAAAAACGCATACGCCCTTTTTGGCCAACCAAGCAACCTGGAAAGGCAAATCAGCGCTCCAAAGAAGTCTCGCTTCCCAGCGGGCAAAAGGGCCATGCGGAAAAAAGTGTCCAAACCAGAAATGCAGGACCGGCCATGGAGAAATGGGAGCCTTGCTACGCTGATGGGTGGGATGTAAATTGCCAACAGCCACTCTGGAGAAGTGTACGGTGTGTTCTGAAACATCTAAAAAACACAGCTTGGAGAGCATAGGGCACTTCCACTCATGGCCGTATAAATTGGGAAAACTAAAAAGCAGCAAGACACAGGCACTCCAAAGTATAGAGCTGCTCTGTTGACAAGAACCCACACTTCATTACACCCTAAATATCCTAGGAAAGAGAAAAATGCATAAAGAAGTTGTGGTCCTCATGTACAATGGAATATCACTCAGCCATGAAATCAACGTCATAAGGCTAGTAGCAGCACGATGAGTGGATTTAGGTACGACGATTCTAAGTGAAATAAGTCACACAGAAAAAGACACTTATCATAAGATATCACTTCTACAGGGAATGTAAAAACCGCTACACTTGAACTGAATTGCAAAACAGAACAGAGTCACACGTTTAGAAAACACACTATGGCTGCTGAACGGGCAAGGTGAGGTGGGGTGATGCATAAAACAAGGGTTTCAAATTAGCTCAGATACCGTTCCATAAACCCAATATGTAACAGACAAGACCTATTCCTTTTTCAGTGAACTGGACTCAACACCCCCTATTCACCGCACAAGAATATATCTGACTAGTAAGAATCTTCAAACCTATGTATTGATATCTCTCTGTAAGTGAGTCAAGGGGGTGTAAAGCGCCATAAACAGAGCCGTGAAAAGCAGCTAAACCCCATTATAAAAATAAATTACTTTTCAAAACCAGTGAAACAAAGACAGTGAAAGAGAGAGAAATTCTTACAAAATTCGTTTAGGGGCTGTGATGCAACCTGGATTGACCATATCTAGACCCACAGCTGATTGAGACATAAGGGTGGACACTCTTGGGGCTGAGAGGTTCGGTGAGGTTGGGTGAGCCAACGCAGACCCTTTCAAGTAATACTGCATGGTAGCCATCCCATGGGTCCCAAATCTCCAGGTTCAAGGGCATCTTCCTACATCGAAAACAGGCATGAGAAACCCAGAAGATGGTACACCGTGTGATCGGGAAAGGTTTCTAAAACGCACCTCATTTCTCATCTCCTTGGCTCGGGTTCGCCATTCCAGCCGATTTACTAGCCATCTTCCTCCTTGGAGAATCAGCACCTTTAACCTCCTGTTCCGTACAGGTTGCAATTTGTCCTGATGATGAACGGGAAGAGGGGGAACCAATGAGAGACTAGCTCTAGGTGTTGGGACAGGCACAGGTCACTCTATTTTCCCATCAGGAAGAAGAATTAAGCACAAGCGCAGCCTGCCCCCCAGAACCAGAAGAGGGCCTGAAGCAATCCTGCGCTTTTGTGGCCAGCTCCCAAAAAAGCGAGTTGAAAAATGGAGCTCAGGGGCACTGCAATTCACAAACCTGCAGAGTTTTAAATGATAACTCTCGTCCACAAATATATTAAGGGAAGGCAACGAAGAGGCTTTGAAAACAAGGCAGAATTGCAGGAAACAGATTTCAGGAGGTAGATTTGAATCGCCTTGAAAGCACATGAAAAGCGGCAAAACGTGGACAATGATGCCCTTGGCCAAAAAGGGCGTATGCGTTTTTTCCTGAATATATTCAGGAAAAAACGCATACGCCCTTTTTGGCCAACCAAGCAACCTGGAAAGGCAAATCAGCGCTCCAAAGAAGTCTCGCTTCCCAGCGGGCAAAAGGGCCATGCGGAAAAAAGTGTCCAAACCAGAAATGCAGGACCGGCCATGGAGAAATGGGAGCCTTGCTACGCTGATGGGTGGGATGTAAATTGCCAACAGCCACTCTGGAGAAGTGTACGGTGTGTTCTGAAACATCTAAAAAACACAGCTTGGAGAGCATAGGGCACTTCCACTCATGGCCGTATAAATTGGGAAAACTAAAAAGCAGCAAGACACAGGCACTCCAAAGTATAGAGCTGCTCTGTTGACAAGAACCCACACTTCATTACACCCTAAATATCCTAGGAAAGAGAAAAATGCATAAAGAAGTTGTGGTCCTCATGTACAATGGAATATCACTCAGCCATGAAATCAACGTCATAAGGCTAGTAGCAGCACGATGAGTGGATTTAGGTACGACGATTCTAAGTGAAATAAGTCACACAGAAAAAGACACTTATCATAAGATATCACTTCTAGAGGGAATGTAAAAACCGCTACACTTGAACTGAATTGCAAAACAGAACAGAGTCACACGTTTAGAAAACACACTATGGCTGCCGAACGGGCAAGGTGAGGTGGGGTGATGCATAAAACAAGGGTTTCAAATTAGCTCAGATACCGTTCCATAAACCCAATATGTAAGAGACAAGACCTATTCCTTTTTCAGTGAACTGGACTCAACACCCCCTATTCACCGCACAAGAATATATCTGACTAGTAAGAATCTTCAAACCTATGTATTGATATCTCTCTGTAAGTGAGTCAAGGGGGTGTAACGCGCCATAAACAGAGCCGTGAAAAGCAGCTAAACACCATTATAAAAATAAATTACTTTTCAAAACCAGTGAAACAAAGACAGTGAAAGAGAGAGAAATTCTTACAAAATTCGTTCAGGGGCTGTGATGCAACCTGGATTGACCATATCTAGACCCACAGCTGATTGAGACATAAGGGTGGACACTCTTGGGGCTGAGAGGTTCGGTGAGGTTGGGTGAGCCAACGCAGACCCTTTCAAGTAATACTGCATGGTAGCCATCCCATGGGTCCCAAATCTCCAGGTTCAAGGGCATCTTCCTACATCGAAAACAGGCATGAGAAACCCAGAAGATGGTACACCGTGTGATCGGGAAAGGTTTCTAAAACGCACCTCATTTCTCATCTCCTTGGCTCGGGTTCGCCATTCCAGCCGATTTACTAGCCATCTTCCTCCTTGGAGAATCAGCACCTTTAACCTCC
This sequence comes from Balaenoptera acutorostrata, assembly GCF_949987535.1. Taxonomy (NCBI): domain Eukaryota; kingdom Metazoa; phylum Chordata; class Mammalia; order Artiodactyla; family Balaenopteridae; genus Balaenoptera; species Balaenoptera acutorostrata. Next base: position 73,050 of record NW_026646682.1, read on the forward strand.
TGTTCCGTACAGGTTGCAATTTGTCCTGATGATGAACGGGAAGAGGGGGAACCAATGAGAGACTAGCTCTAGGTGTTGGGACAGGCACAGGTCACTCTATTTTCCCATCAGGAAGAAGAATTAAGCACAAGCGCAGCCTGCCCCCCAGAACCAGAAGAGGGCCTGAAGCAATCCTGCGCTTTTGCGCCCAGCTCCCAAAAAAGCGAGTTGAAAAATGGAGCTCAGGGGCACTGAAATTCACAAACCTGCAGAGTTTTAAATGATAACTCTCGTCCACAAATATATTAAGGGAAGGCAACGAAGAGGCTTTGAAAACAAGGCAGAATTGCAGGAAACAGATTTCAGGAGGTAGATTTGAATCGCCTTGAAAGCACATGAAAAGCGGCAAAACGTGGACAATGATGCCCTTGGCCAAAAAGGGCGTATGCGTTTTTTCCTGAATATATTCAGGAAAAAACGCATACGCCCTTTTTGGCCAACCAAGCAACCTGGAAAGGCAAATCAGCGCTCCAAAGAAGTCTCGCTTCCCAGCGGGCAAAAGGGCCATGCGGAAAAAAGTGTCCAAACCAGAAATGCAGGACCGGCCATGGAGAAATGGGAGCCTTGCTACGCTGATGGGTGGGATGTAAATTGCCAACAGCCACTCTGGAGAAGTGTACGGTGTGTTCTGAAACATCTAAAAAACACAGCTTGGAGAGCATAGGGCACTTCCACTCATGGCCGTATAAATTGGGAAAACTAAAAAGCAGCAAGACACAGGCACTCCAAAGTATAGAGCTGCTCTGTTGACAAGAACCCACACTTCATTACACCCTAAATATCCTAGGAAAGAGAAAAATGGATAAAGTAGTTGTGGTCCTCATGTACAATGGAATATCACTCAGCCATGAAATCAACGTCATAAGGCTAGTAGCAGCACGATGAGTGGATTTAGGTACGACGATTCTAAGTGAAATAAGTCACACAGAAAAAGACACTTATCATAAGATATCACTTCTAGAGGGAATGTAAAAACCGCTACACTTGAACTGAATTGCAAAACAGAACAGAGTCACACGTTTAGAAAACACACTATGGCTGCTGAACGGGCAAGGTGAGGTGGGGTGATGCATAAAACAAGGGTTTCAAATTAGCTCAGATACCGTTCCATAAACCCAATATGTAACAGACAAGACCTATTCCTTTTTCAGTGAACTGGACTCAACACCCCCTATTCACCGCACAAGAATATATCTGACTAGTAAGAATCTTCAAACCTATGTATTGATATCTCTCTGTAAGTGAGTCAAGGGGGTGTAACGCGCCATAAACACAGCCGTGAAAAGCAGCTAAACCCCATTATAAAAATAAATTACTTTTCAAAACCAGTGAAACAAAGACAGTGAAAGAGAGAGAAATTCTTACAAAATTCGTTCAGGGGCTGTGATGCAACCTGGATTGACCATATCTAGACCCACAGCTGATTGAGACATAAGGGTGGACACTCTTGGGGCTGAGAGGTTCGGTGAGGTTGGGTGAGCCAACGCAGACCCTTTCAAGTAATACTGCATGGTAGCCATCCCATGGGTCCCAAATCTCCAGGTTCAAGGGCATCTTCCTACATCGAAAACAGGCATGAGAAACCCAGAAGATGGTACACCGTGTGATCGGGAAAGGTTTCTAAAACGCACCTCATTTCTCATCTCCTTGGCTCGGGTTCGCCATTCCAGCCGATTTACTAGCCATCTCCCTCCTTGGAGAATCAGCACCTTTAACCTCCTGTTCCGTACAGGTTGCAATTTGTCCTGATGATGAACGGGAAGAGGGGGAACCAATGAGAGACTAGCTCTAGGTGTTGGGACAGGCACAGGTCACTCTATTTTCCCATCAGGAAGAAGAATTAAGCACAAGCGCAGCCTGCCCCCCAGAACCAGAAGAGGGCCTGAAGCAATCCTGCGCTTTTGCGGCCAGCTCCCAAAAAAGCGAGTTGAAAAATGGAGCTCAGGGGCACTGCAATTCACAAACCTGCAGAGTTTTAAATGATAACTCTCGTCCACAAATATATTAAGGGAAGGCAACGAAGAGGCTTTGAAAACAAGGCAGAATTGCAGGAAACAGATTTCAGGAGGTAGATTTGAATCGCCTTGAAAGCACATGAAAAGCGGCAAAACGTGGACAATGATGCCCTTGGCCAAAAGGGGCGTATGCGTTTTTTCCTGAATATATTCAGGAAAAAACGCATACGCCCTTTTTGGCCAACCAAGCAACCTGGAAAGGCAAATCAGCGCTCCAAAGAAGTCTCGCTTCCCAGCGGGCAAAAGGGCCATGCGGAAAAAAGTGTCCAAACCAGAAATGCAGGACCGGCCATGGAGAAATGGGAGCCTTGCTACGCTGATGGGTGGGATGTAAATTGCCAACAGCCACTCTGGAGAAGTGTACGGTGTGTTCTGAAACTTCTAAAAAACACAGCTTGGAGAGCATAGGGCACTTCCACTCATGGCCGTATAAATAGGGAAAACTAAAAAGCAGCAAGACACAGGAACTCCAAAGTATAGAGCTGCTCTGTTGACAAGAACCCACACTTCATTACACCCTAAATATCCTAGGAAAGAGAAAAATGCATAAAGAAGTTGTGGTCCTCATGTACAATGGAATATCACTCAGCCATGAAATCAACGTCATAAGGCTAGTAGCAGCACGATGAGTGGATTTAGGTACGACGATTCTAAGTGAAATAAGTCACACAGAAAAAGACACTTATCATAAGATATCACTTCTAGAGGGAATGTAAAAACCGCTACACTTGAACTGAATTGCAAAACAGAACAGAGTCACACATTTAGAAAACACACTATGGCTGCTGAACGGGCAAGGTGAGGTGGGGTGATGCATAAAACAAGGGTTTCAAATTAGCTCAGATACCGTTCCATAAACCCAATATGTAACAGACAAGACCTATTCCTTTTTCAGTGAACTGGACTCAACACCCCCTATTCACCGCACAAGAATATATCTGACTAGTAAGAATCTTCAAACCTATGTATTGATATCTCTCTGTAAGTGAGTCAAGGGGGTGTAAAGCGCCATAAACAGAGCCGTGAAAACAGCTAAACCCCATTATAAAAATAAATTACTTTTCAAAACCAGTGAAACAAAGACAGTGAAAGAGAGAGAAATTCTTACAAAATTCGTTCAGGGGCTGTGATGCAACCTGGATTGACCATATCTAGACCCACAGCTGATTGAGACATAAGGGTGGACACTCTTGGGGCTGAGAGGTTCGGTGAGGTTGGGTGAGCCAACGCAGACCCTTTCAAGTAATACTGCATGGTAGCCATCCCATGGGTCCCAAATCTCCAGGTTCAAGGGCATCTTCCTACATCGAAAACAGGCATGAGAAACCCAGAAGATGGTACACCGTGTGATCGGGAAAGGTTTCTAAAACGCACCTCATTTCTCATCTCCTTGGCTCGGGTTCGCCATTCCAGCCGATTTACTAGCCATCTTCCTCCTTGGAGAATCAGCACCTTTAACCTCCTGTTCCGTACAGGTTGCAATTTGTCCTGATGATGAACGGGAAGAGGGGGAACCAATGAGAGACTAGCTCTAGGTGTTGGGACAGGCACAGGTCACTCTATTTTCCCATCAGGAAGAAGAATTAAGCACAAGCGCAGCCTGCCCCCCAGAACCAGAAGAGGGCCTGAAGCAATCCTGCGCTTTTGCGGCCAGCTCCCAAAAAAGCGAGTTGAAAAATGGAGCTCAGGGGCACTGAAATTCACAAACCTGCAGAGTTTTAAATGATAACTCTCGTCCACAAATATATTAAGGGAAGGCAACGAAGAGGCTTTGAAAACAAGGCAGAATTGCAGGAAACAGATTTCAGGAGGTAGATTTGAATCGCCTTGAAAGCACATGAAAAGCGGCAAAACGTGGACAATGATGCCCTTGGCCAAAAGGGGCGTATGCGTTTTTTCCTGAATATATTCAGGAAAAAACGCATACGCCCTTTTTGGCCAACCAAGCAACCTGGAAAGGCAAATCAGCGCTCCAAAGAAGTCTCGCTTCCCAGCGGGCAAAAGGGCCATGCGGAAAAAAGTGTCCAAACCAGAAATGCAGGACCGGCCATGGAGAAATGGGAGCCTTGCTACGCTGATGGGTGGGATGTAAATTGCCAACAGCCACTCTGGAGAAGTGTACGGTGTGTTCTGAAACATCTAAAAAACACAGCTTGGAGAGCATAGGGCACTTCCACTCATGGCCGTATAAATTGGGAAAAGTAAAAAGCAGCAAGACACAGGCACTCCAAAGTATAGAGCTGCTCTGTTGACAAGAACCCACACTTCATTACACCCTAAATATCCTAGGAAAGAGAAAAATGCATAAAGAAGTTGTGGTCCTCATGTACAATGGAATATCACTCAGCCATGAAATCAACGTCATAAGGCTAGTAGCAGCACGATGAGTGGATTTAGGTACGACGATTCTAAGTGAAATAAGTCACACAGAAAAAGACACTTATCATAAGATATCACTTGTAGAGGGAATGTAAAAACCGCTACACTTGAACTGAATTGCAAAACAGAACAGAGTCACACGTTTAGAAAACACACTATGGCTGCTGAACGGGCAAGGTGAGGTGGGGTGATGCATAAAACAAGGGTTTCAAATTAGCTCAGATACCGTTCCATAAACCCAATATGTAACAGACAAGACCTATTCCTTTTTCAGTGAACTGGACTCAACACCCCCTATTCACCGCACAAGAATATATCTGACTAGTAAGAATCTTCAAACCTATGTATTGATATCTCTCTGTAAGTGAGTCAAGGGGGTGTAAAGCGCCATAAACACAGCCGTGAAAAGCAGCTAAACCCCATTATAAAAATAAATTACTTTTCAAAACCAGTGAAACAAAGACAGTGAAAGAGAGAGAAATTCTTACAAAATTCGTTCAGGGGCTGTGATGCAACCTGGATTGACCATATCTAGACCCACAGCTGATTGAGACATAAGGGTGGACACTCTTGGGGCTGAGAGGTTCGGTGAGGTTGGGTGAGCCAACGCAGACCCTTTCAAGTAATACTGCATGGTAGCCATCCCATGGGTCCCAAATCTCCAGGTTCAAGGGCATCTTCCTACATCGAAAACAGGCATGAGAAACCCAGAAGATGGTACACCGTGTGATCGGGAAAGGTTTCTAAAACGCACCTCATTTCTCATCTCCTTGGCTCGGGTTCGCCATTCCAGCCGATTTACTAGCCATCTTCCTCCTTGGAGAATCAGCACCTTTAACCTCCTGTTCCGTACAGGTTGCAATTTGTCCTGATGATGAACGGGAAGAGGGGGAACCAATGAGAGACTAGCTCTAGGTGTTGGGACAGGCACAGGTCACTCTATTTTCCCATCAGGAAGAAGAATTAAGCACAAGCGCAGCCTGCCCCCCAGAACCAGAAGAGGGCCTGAAGCAATCCTGCGCTTTTGCGGCCAGCTCCCAAAAAAGCGAGTTGAAAAATGGAGCTCAGGGGCACTGCAATTCACAAACCTGCAGAGTTTTAAATGATAACTCTCGTCCACAAATATATTAAGGGAAGGCAACGAAGAGGCTTTGAAAACAAGGCAGAATTGCAGGAAACAGATTTCAGGAGGTAGATTTGAATCGCCTTGAAAGCACATGAAAAGCGGCAAAACGTGGACAATGATGCCCTTGGCCAAAAGGGGCGTATGCGTTTTTTCCTGAATATATTCAGGAAAAAACGCATACGCCCTTTTTGGCCAACCAAGCAACCTGGAAAGGCAAATCAGCGCTCCAAAGAAGTCTCGCTTCCCAGCGGGCAAAAGGGCCATGCGGAAAAAAGTGTCCAAACCAGAAATGCAGGACCGGCCATGGAGAAATGGGAGCCTTGCTACGCTGATGGGTGGGATGTAAATTGCCAACAGCCACTCTGGAGAAGTGTACGGTGTGTTCTGAAACATCTAAAAAACACAGCTTGGAGAGCATAGGGCACTTCCACTCATGGCCGTATAAATAGGGAAAACTAAAAAGCAGCAAGACACAGGCACTCCAAAGTATAGAGCTGCTCTGTTGACAAGAACCCACACTTCATTACACCCTAAATATCCTAGGAAAGAGAAAAATGCATAAAGAAGTTGTGGTCCTCATGTACAATGGAATATCACTCAGCCATGAAATCAACGTCATAAGGCTAGTAGCAGCACGATGAGTGGATTTAGGTACGACGATTCTAAGTGAAATAAGTCACACAGAAAAAGACACTTATCATAAGATATCACTTCTAGAGGGAATGTAAAAACCGCTACACTTGAACTGAATTGCAAAACAGAACAGAGTCACACGTTTAGAAAACACACTATGGCTGCTGAACGGGCAAGGTGAGGTGGGGTGATGCATAAAACAAGGGTTTCAAATTAGCTCAGATACCGTTCCATAAACCCAATATGTAACAGACAAGACCTATTCCTTTTTCAGTGAACTGGACTCAACACCCCCTATTCACCGCACAAGAATATATCTGACTAGTAAGAATCTTCAAACCTATGTATTGATATCTCTCTGTAAGTGAGTCAAGGGGGTGTAAAGCGCCATAAACAGAGCCGTGAAAAGCAGCTAAACCCCATTATAAAAATAAATTACTTTTCAAAACCAGTGAAACAAAGACAGTGAAAGAGAGAGAAATTCTTACAAAATTCGTTCAGGGGCTGTGATGCAACCTGGATTGACCATATCTAGACCCACAGCTGATTGAGACATAAGGGTGGACACTCTTGGGGCTGAGAGGTTCGGTGAGGTTGGGTGAGCCAACGCAGACCCTTTCAAGTAATACTGCATGGCAGCCATCCCATGGGTCCCAAATCTCCAGGTTCAAGGGCATCTTCCTACATTGAAAACAGGCATGAGAAACCCAGAAGATGGTACACCGTGTGATCGGGAAAGGTTTCTAAAACGCACCTCATTTCTCATCTCCTTGGCTCGGGTTCGCCATTCCAGCCGATTTACTAGCCATCTTCCTCCTTGGAGAATCAGCACCTTTAACCTCCTGTTCCGTACAGGTTGCAATTTGTCCTGATGATGAACGGGAAGAGGGGGAACCAATGAGAGACTAGCTCTAGGTGTTGGGACAGGCACAGGTCACTCTATTTTCCCATCAGGAAGAAGAATTAAGCACAAGCGCAGCCTGCCCCCCAGAACCAGAAGAGGGCCTGAAGCAATCCTGCGCTTTTGCGGCCAGCTCCCAAAAAAGCGAGTTGAAAAATGGAGCTCAGGGGCACTGCAATTCACAAACCTGCAGAGTTTTAAATGATAACTCTCGTCCACAAATATATTAAGGGAAGGCAACGAAGAGGCTTTGAAAACAAGGCAGAATTGCAGGAAACAGATTTCAGGAGGTAGATTTGAATCGCCTTGAAAGCACATGAAAAGCGGCAAAACGTGGACAATGATGCCCTTGGCCAAAAAGGGCGTATGCGTTTTTTCCTGAACATATTCAGGAAAAAACGCATACGCCCTTTTTGGCCAACCAAGCAACCTGGAAAGGCCAATCAGCGCTCCAAAGAAGTCTCGCTTCGCAGCGGGCAAAAGGGCCATGCGGAAAAAAGTGTCCAAACCAGAAATGCAGGACCGGCCATGGAGAAATGGGAGCCTTGCTACGCTGATGGGTGGGATGTAAATTGCCAACAGCCACTCTGGAGAAGTGTACGGTGTGTTCTGAAACATCTAAAAAACACAGCTTGGAGAGCATAGGGCACTTCCACTCATGGCCGTATAAATTGGGAAACCTAAAAAGCAGCAAGACACAGGCACTCCAAAGTATAGAGCTGCTCTGTTGACAAGAACCCACACTTCATTACACCCTAAATATCCTAGGAAAGAGAAAAATGGATAAAGAAGTTGTGGTCCTCATGTACAATGGAATATCACTCAGCCATGAAATCAACGTCATAAGGCTAGTAGCAGCACGATGAGTGGATTTAGGTACGACGATTCTAAGTGAAATAAGTCACACAGAAAAAGACACTTATCATAAGATATCACTTGTAGAGGGAATGTAAAAACCGCTACACTTGAACTGAATTGCAAAACAGAACAGAGTCACACGTTTAGAAAACACACTATGGCTGCTGAACGGGCAAGGTGAGGTGGGGTGATGCATAAAACAAGGGTTTCAAATTAGCTCAGATACCGTTCCATAAACCCAATATGTAACAGACAAGACCTATTCCTTTTTCAGTGAACTGGACTCAACACCCCCTATTCACCGCACAAGAATATATCTGACTAGTAAGAATCTTCAAACCTATGTATTGATATCTCTCTGTAAGTGAGTCAAGGGGGTGTAAAGCGCCATAAACACAGCCGTGAAAAGCAGCTAAACCGCATTATAAAAATAAATTACTTTTCAAAACCCGTGAAACAAAGACAGTGAAAGAGAGAGAAATTCTTACAAAATTCGTTCAGGGGCTGAGATGCAACCTGGATTGACCATATCTAGACCCACAGCTGATTGAGACATAAGGGTGGACACTCTTGGGGCTGAGAGGTTCGGTGAGGTTGGGTGAGCCAACACAGACCCTTTCAAGTAATACTGCATGGTAGCCATCTCATGGGTCCCAAATCTCCAGGTTCAAGGGCATCTTCCTACATCGAAAACAGGCATGAGAAACCCAGAAGATGGTACACCGTGTGATCGGGAAAGGTTTCTAAAACGCACCTCATTTCTCATCTCCTTGGCTCGGGTTCGCCATTCCAGCCGATTTACTAGCCATCTTCCTCCTTGGAGAATCAGCACCTTTAACCTCCTGTTCCGTACAGGTTGCAATTTGTCCTGATGATGAACGGGAAGAGGGGGAACCAATGAGAGACTAGCTCTAGGTGTTGGGACAGGCACAGGTCACTCTATTTTCCCATCAGGAAGAAGAATTAAGCACAAGCGCAGCCTGCCCCCCAGAACCAGAAGAGGGCCTGAAGCAATCCTGCGCTTTTGCGGCCAGCTCCCAAAAAAGCGAGTTGAAAAATGGAGCTCAGGGGCACTGCAATTCACAAACCTGCAGAGTTTTAAATGATAACTCTCGTCCACAAATATATTAAGGGAAGGCAACGAAGAGGCTTTGAAAACAAGGCAGAATTGCAGGAAACAGATTTCAGGAGGTAGATTTGAATCGCCTTGAAAGCACATGAAAAGCGGCAAAACGTGGACAATGATGCCCTTGGCCAAAAGGGGCGTATGCGTTTTTTCCTGAATATATTCAGGAAAAAACGCATACGCCCTTTTTGGCCAACCAAGCAACCTGGAAAGGCAAATCAGCGCTCCAAAGAAGTCTCGCTTCCCAGCGGGCAAAAGGGCCATGCGGAAAAAAGTGTCCAAACCAGAAATGCAGGACCGGCCATGGAGAAATGGGAGCCTTGCTACGCTGATGGGTGGGATGTAAATTGCCAACAGCCACTCTGGAGAAGTGTACGGTGTGTTCTGAAACATCTAAAAAACACAGCTTGGAGAGCATAGGGCACTTCCACTCATGGCCGTATAAATTGGGAAAACTAAAAAGCAGCAAGACACAGGCACTCCAAAGTATAGAGCTGCTCTGTTGACAAGAACCCACACTTCATTACATCCTAAATATCCTAGGAAAGAGAAAAATGGATAAAGAAGTTGTGGTCCTCATGTACAATGGAATATCACTCAGCCATGAAATCAACGTCATAAGGCTAGTAGCAGCACGATGAGTGGATTTAGGTACGACGATTCTAAGTGAAATAAGTCACACAGAAAAAGACACTTATCATAAGATACCACTTGTAGAGGGAATGTAAAAACCGCTACACTTGAACTGAATTGCAAAACAGAACAGAGTCACACGTTTAGAAAACACACTATGGCTGCTGAACGGGCAAGGTGAGGTGGGGTGATGCATAAAACAAGGGTTTCAAATTAGCTCAGATACCGTTCCATAAACCCAATATGTAACAGACAAGACCTATTCCTTTTTCAGTGAACTGGACTCAACACCCCCTATTCACCGCACAAGAATATATCTGACTAGTAAGAATCTTCAAACCTATGTATTGATATCTCTCTGTAAGTGAGTCAAGGGGGTGTAAAGCGCCATAAACACAGCCGTGAAAAGCAGCTAAACCCCATTATAAAAATAAATTACTTTTCAAAACCAGTGAAACAAAGACAGTGAAAGAGAGAGAAATTCTTACAAAATTCGTTCAGGGGCTGTGATGCAACCTGGATTGACCATATCTAGACCCACAGCTGATTGAGACATAAGGGTGGACACTCTTGGGGCTGAGAGGTTCGGTGAGGTTGGGTGAGCCAACGCAGACCCTTTCAAGTAATACTGCATGGTAGCCATCCCATGGGTCCCAAATCTCCAGGTTCAAGGGCATCTTCCTACATCGACAACAGGCATGAGAAACCCAGAAGATGGTACACCGTGTGATCGGGAAAGGTTTCTAAAACGCACCTCATTTCTCATCTCCTTGGCTCGGGTTCGCCATTCCAGCCGATTTACTAGCCATCTCCCTCCTTGGAGAATCAGCACCTTTAACCTCCTGTTCCGTACAGGTTGCAATTTGTCCTGATGATGAACGGGAAGAGGGGGCACCAATGAGAGACCAGCTCTAGGTGTTGGGACAGGCACAGGTCACTCTATTTTCCCATCAGGAAGAAGAATTAAGCACAAGCTCAGCCTGCCCCCCAGAACCAGAAGAGGGCCTGAAGCAATCCTGCGCTTTTGCGGCCAGCTCCCAAAAAAGCGAGTTGAAAAATGGAGCTCAGGGGCCCTGCAATTCACAAACCTGCAGAGTTTTAAATGATACCTCTCGTCCACAAATATATTAAGGGAAGGCAACGAAGAGGCTTTGAAAGCAAGGCAGAATTGCAGGAAACAGATTTCAGGAGGTAGATTCGAATCGCCTTGAAAGCACATGAAAAGCGGCAAAACGTGGACAATGATGCCCTTGGCCAAAAAGGGCGTATGCGTTTTTTCCTGAATATATTCAGGAAAAAACGCATACGCCCTTTTTGGCCAACCAAGCAACCTGGAAAGGCCAATCAGCGCTCCAAAGAAGTCTGGCTTCCCAGCGGGCAATAGGGCCATGCGGAAAAAAGTGTCCAAACCAGAAATGCAGGACCGGCCATGGAGAAATGGGAGCCTTGCTACGCTGATGGGTGGGATGTAAATTGCCAACAGCCACTCTGGAGAAGTGTACGGTGTGTTCTGAAACATCAAAAAAACACAGCTTGGAGAGCATAGGGCACTTCCACTCATGGGCGTATAAATTGGGAAAACTAAAAAGCAGCAAGACACAGGCACCCCAAAGTTTAGGGCTGCTCTGTGGACAAGAACCCCCACTTCATTACACCTTAAATATCCTAGGAGAGAGAAAAATGGATAAAGAAGTTGTGGTCCTCATGTACAATGGAATATCACTCAGCCATGAAATCAACTTCATAAGGCTAGAAGCAGCACGATGAGAGGATTTAGGTACGACGATTCTAAGTGAAATAAGTCACACAGAAAAAGACACTTATCATAAGATATCACTTATAGAGGGAATGTAAAAACCGCTACACTTGAACTGAATTGCAAAACAGAACAGAGTCACACATTTAGAAAACACACTATGGCTGCTGAACGGGAAAGGTGAGGTGGGGTGATGCATAAAACAAGGGTTTCAAATTAGCTCAGATACCGTTCCATAAACCCAATATGTAACAGACAAGACCTATTCCTTTTTCAGTGAACTGGACTCAACACCCCCTATTCACCGCACAAGAATATATCTGACTAGTAAGAATCTTCAAACCTATGTATTGATATCTCTCTGTAAGTGAGTCAAGGGGGTGTAAAGCGCCATAAACACAGCCGTGAAAAGCAGCTAAACCCCATTATAAAAATAAATTACTTTTCAAAACTAGTGAAACAAAGACAGTGAAAGAGAGAGAAATTCTTACAAAATTCGTTCAGGGGCTGTGATGCAACCTGGATTGACCATATCTAGACCCACAGCTGATTGAGACATAAGGGTGGACACTCTTGGGGCTGAGAGGTTCGGTGAGGTTGGGTGAGCCAACGCAGACCCTTTCAAGTAATACTGCATGGTAGCCATCCCATGGGTCCCAAATCTCCAGGTTCAAGGGCATCTTCCTACATCGACAACAGGCATGAGAAACCCAGAAGATGGTACACCGTGTGATCGGGAAAGGTTTCTAAAACGCACCTCATTTCTCATCTCCTTGGCTCGGGTTCGCCATTCCAGCCGATTTACTAGCCATCTCCCTCCTTGGAGAATCAGCACCTTTAACCTCCTGTTCCGTACAGGTTGCAATTTGTCCTGATGATGAACGGGAAGAGGGGGAACCAATGAGAGACTAGCTCTAGGTGTTGGGACAGGCACAGGTCACTCTATTTTCCCATCAGGAAGAAGAATTAAGCACAAGCGCAGCCTGCCCCCCAGAACCAGAAGAGGGCCTGAAGCAATCCTGCGCTTTTGCGGCCAGCTCCCAAAAAAGCGAGTTGAAAAATGGAGCTCAGGGGCACTGCAATTCACAAACCTGCAGAGTTTTAAATGATAACTCTCGTCCACAAATATATTAAGGGAAGGCAACGAAGAGGCTTTGAAAACAAGGCAGAATTGCAGGAAACAGATTTCAGGAGGTAGATTTGAATCGCCTTGAAAGCACATGAAAAGCGGCAAAACGTGGACAATGATGCCCTTGGCCAAAAAGGGCGTATGCGTTTTTTCCTGAATATATTCAGGAAAAAACGCATACGCCCTTTTTGGCCAACCAAGCAACCTGGAAAGGCAAATCAGCGCTCCAAAGAAGTCTCGCTTCCCAGCGGGCAAAAGGGCCATGCGGAAAAAAGTGTCCAAACCAGAAATGCAGGACCGGCCATGGAGAAATGGGAGCCTTGCTACGCTGATGGGTGGGATGTAAATTGCCAACAGCCACTCTGGAGAAGTGTACGGTGTGTTCTGAAACATCTAAAAAACACAGCTTGGAGAGCATAGGGAACTTCCACTCATGGCCGTATAAATTGGGAAAACTAAAAAGCAGCAAGACACAGGCACCCCAAAGTTTAGGGCTGCTCTGTTGACAAGAACCCTCACTTCATTACACCTTAAATATCCTAGGAGAGAGAAAAATGCATAAAGAAGTTGTGGTCCTCATGTACAATGGAATATCACTCAGCCATGAAATCAACTTCATAAGGCTAGAGGAAGCACGATGAGAGGATTTAGGTACGACGATTCTAAGTGAAATAAGTCACACAGAAAAAGACACTTATCATAAGATATCACTTATAGAGGGAATGTAAAAACCGCTACACTTGAACTGAATTGCAAAACAGAACAGAGTCACACATTTAGAAAACACACTATGGCTGCTGAACGGGAAAGGTGAGGTGGGGTGATGCATAAAACAAGGGTTTCAAATTAGCTCAGATACCGTTCCATAAACCCAATATGTAACAGACAAGACCTATTCCTTTTTCAGTGAACTGGACTCAACACCCCCTATTCACCGCACAAGAATATATCTGAGTAGTAAGAATCTTCAAACCTATGTATTGATATCTCTCTGTAAGTGAGTCAAGGGGGTGTAAAGCGCCATAAACACAGCCCTGAAAAGCAGCTAAACCCCATTATAAAAATAAATTACTTTTCAAAACCAGTGAAACAAAGACAGTGAAAGAGAGAGAAATTCTTACAAAATTCGTTCAGGGGCTGTGATGCAACCTGGATTGACCATATCTAGACCCACAGCTGATTGAGACATAAGGGTGGACACTCTTGGGGCTGAGAGGTTCGGTGAGGTTGGGTGAGCCAACGCAGACCCTTTCAAGTAATACTGCATGGTAGCCATCCCATGGGTCCCAAATCTCCAGGTTCAAGGGCATCTTCCTACATCGACAACAGGCATGAGAAACCCAGAAGATGGTACACCGTGTGATCGGGAAAGGTTTCTAAAACGCACCTCATTTCTCATCTCCTTGGCTCGGGTTCGCCATTCCAGCCGATTTACTAGCCATCTCCCTCCTTGGAGAATCAGCACCTTTAACCTCCTGTTCCGTACAGGTTGCAATTTGTCCTGATGATGAACGGGAAGAGGGGGAACCAATGAGAGACTAGCTCTAGGTGTTGGGACAGGCACAGGTCACTCTATTTTCCCATCAGGAAGAAGAATTAAGCACAAGCGCAGCCTGCCCCCCAGAACCAGAAGAGGGCCTGAAGCAATCCTGCGCTTTTGCGGCCAGCTCCCAAAAAAGCGAGTTGAAAAATGGAGCTCAGGGGCACTGCAATTCACAAACCTGCAGAGTTTTAAATGATAACTCTCGTCCACAAATATATTAAGGGAAGGCAACGAAGAGGCTTTGAAAACAAGGCAGAATTGCAGGAAACAGATTTCAGGAGGTAGATTTGAATCGCCTTGAAAGCACATGAAAAGCGGCAAAACGTGGACAATGATGCCCTTGGCCAAAAAGGGCGTATGCGTTTTTTTCTGAATATATTCAGGAAAAAATGCATACGCCCTTTTTGGCCAACCAAGCAACCTGGAAAGGCAAATCAGCGCTCCAAAGAAGTCTCGCTTCCCAGCGGGCAAAAGGGCCATGCGGAAAAAAGTGTCCAAACCAGAAATGCAGGACCGGCCATGGAGAAATGGGAGCCTTGTTACGCTGATGGGTGGGATGTAAATTGCCAACAGCCACTCTGGAGAAGTGTACGGTGTGTTCTGAAACATCTAAAAAACACAGCTTGGAGAGCATAGGGCACTTCCACTCATGGGCGTATAAATTGGGAAAACTAAAAAGCAGCAAGACACAGGCACCCCAAAGTTTAGGGCTGCTCTGTTGACAAGAACCCCCACTTCATTACACCTTAAATATCCTAGGAAAGAGAAAAATGGATAAAGAAGTTGTGGTCCTCAGGTACAATGGAATATCACTCAGCCATGAAATCAACGTCATAAGGATAGAAGCAGCACGATGAGAGGATTTAGGTACGACGATTCTAAGTGAAATAAGTCACACAGCAAAAGACACTTATCATAAGATATCACTTATAGAGGGAATGTAAAAACCGCTACACTTGAACTGAATTGCAAAACAGAACAGAGTCACACATTTAGAAAACACACTATGGCTGCTGAACGGGAAAGGTGAGGTGGGGTGATGCATAAAACAAGGGTTTCAAATTAGCTCAGATACCGTTCCATAAACCCAATATGTAACAGACAAGACCTATTCCTTTTTCAGTGAACTGGACTCAACACCCCCTATTCACCGCACAAGAATATATCTGAGTAGTAAGAATCTTCAAACCTATGTATTGATATCTCTCTGTAAGTGAGTCAAGGGGGTGTAAAGCGCCATAAACACAGCCGTGAAAAGCAGCTAAACCCCATTATAAAAATAAATTACTTTTAGAAACCCGTGAAACAAAGACAGTGAAAGAGAGAGAAATTCTTACAAAATTCGTTCAGGGGCTGTGATGCAACCTGGATTGACCATATCTAGACCCACAGCTGATTGAGACATAAGGGTGGACACTCTTGGGGCTGAGAGGTTCGGTGAGGTTGGGTGAGCCAACACAGACCCTTTCAAGTAATACTGCATGGTAGCCATCCCATGGGTCCCAAATCTCCAGGTTCAAGGGCATCTTCCTACATCGAAAACAGGCATGAGAAACCCAGAAGATGGTACACCGTGTGATCGGGAAAGGTTTCTAAAACGCACCTCATTTCTCATCTCCTTGGCTCGGGTTCGCCATTCCAGCCGATTTACTAGCCATCTTCCTCCTTGGAGAATCAGCACCTTTAACCTCCTGTTCCGTACAGGTTGCAATTTGTCCTGATGATGAACGGGAAGAGGGGGAACCAATGAGAGACTAGCTCTAGGTGTTGGGACAGGCACAGGTCACTCTATTTTCCCATCAGGAAGAAGAATTAAGCACAAGCGCAGCCTGCCCCCCAGAACCAGAAGAGGGCCTGAAGCAATCCTGCGCTTTTGCGGCCAGCTCCCAAAAAAGCGAGTTGAAAAATGGAGCTCAGGGGCACTGCAATTCACAAACCTGCAGAGTTTTAAATGATAACTCTCGTCCACAAATATATTAAGGGAAGGCAACGAAGAGGCTTTGAAAACAAGGCAGAATTGCAGGAAACAGATTTCAGGAGGTAGATTTGAATCGCCTTGAAAGCACATGAAAAGCGGCAAAACGTGGACAATGATGCCCTTGGCCAAAAGGGGCGTATGCGTTTTTTCCTGAATATATTCAGGAAAAAACGCATACGCCCTTTTTGGCCAACCAAGCAACCTGGAAAGGCAAATCAGCGCTCCAAAGAAGTCTCGCTTCCCAGCGGGCAAAAGGGCCATGCGGAAAAAAGTGTCCAAACCAGAAATGCAGGACCGGCCATGGAGAAATGGGAGCCTTGCTACGCTGATGGGTGGGATGTAAATTGCCAACAGCCACTCTGGAGAAGTGTACGGTGTGTTCTGAAACATCTAAAAAACACAGCTTGGAGAGCATAGGGCACTTCCACTCATGGCCGTATAAATAGGGAAAACTAAAAAGCAGCAAGACACAGGCACTCCAAAGTATAGAGCTGCTCTGTTGACAAGAACCCACACTTCATTACACCCTAAATATCCTAGGAAAGAGAAAAATGCATAAAGAAGTTGTGGTCCTCATGTACAATGGAATATCACTCAGCCATGAAATCAACGTCATAAGGCTAGTAGCAGCACGATGAGTGGATTTAGGTACGACGATTCTAAGTGAAATAAGTCACACAGAAAAAGACACTTATCATAAGATATCACTTCTAGAGGGAATGTAAAAACCGCTACACTTGAACTGAATTGCAAAACAGAACAGAGTCACACGTTTAGAAAACACACTATGGCTGCTGAACGGGCAAGGTGAGGTGGGGTGATGCATAAAACAAGGGTTTCAAATTAGCTCAGATACCGTTCCATAAACCCAATATGTAACAGACAAGACCTATTCCTTTTTCAGTGAACTGGACTCAACACCCCCTATTCACCGCACAAGAATATATCTGACTAGTAAGAATCTTCAAACCTATGTATTGATATCTCTCTGTAAGTGAGTCAAGGGGGTGTAAAGCGCCATAAACAGAGCCGTGAAAAGCAGCTAAACCCCATTATAAAAATAAATTACTTTTCAAAACCAGTGAAACAAAGACAGTGAAAGAGAGAGAAATTCTTACAAAATTCGTTCAGGGGCTGTGATGCAACCTGGATTGACCATATCTAGACCCACAGCTGATTGAGACATAAGGGTGGACACTCTTGGGGCTGAGAGGTTCGGTGAGGTTGGGTGAGCCAACGCAGACCCTTTCAAGTAATACTGCATGGCAGCCATCCCATGGGTCCCAAATCTCCAGGTTCAAGGGCATCTTCCTACATCGAAAACAGGCATGAGAAACCCAGAAGATGGTACACCGTGTGATCGGGAAAGGTTTCTAAAACGCACCTCATTTCTCATCTCCTTGGCTCGGGTTCGCCATTCCAGCCGATTTACTAGCCATCTTCCTCCTTGGAGAATCAGCACCTTTAACCTCCTGTTCCGTACAGGTTGCAATTTGTCCTGATGATGAACGGGAAGAGGGGGAACCAATGAGAGACTAGCTCTAGGTGTTGGGACAGGCACAGGTCACTCTATTTTCCCATCAGGAAGAAGAATTAAGCACAAGCGCAGCCTGCCCCCCAGAACCAGAAGAGGGCCTGAAGCAATCCTGCGCTTTTGCGGCCAGCTCCCAAAAAAGCGAGTTGAAAAATGGAGCTCAGGGGCACTGCAATTCACAAACCTGCAGAGTTTTAAATGATAACTCTCGTCCACAAATATATTAAGGGAAGGCAACGAAGAGGCTTTGAAAACAAGGCAGAATTGCAGGAAACAGATTTCAGGAGGTAGATTTGAATCGCCTTGAAAGCACATGAAAAGCGGCAAAACGTGGACAATGATGCCCTTGGCCAAAAAGGGCGTATGCGTTTTTTCCTGAACATATTCAGGAAAAAACGCATACGCCCTTTTTGGCCAACCAAGCAACCTGGAAAGGCAAATCAGCGCTCCAAAGAAGTCTCGCTTCCCAGCGGGCAAAAGGGCCATGCGGAAAAAAGTGTCCAAACCAGAAATGCAGGACCGGCCATGGAGAAATGGGAGCCTTGCTACGCTGATGGGTGGGATGTAAATTGCCAACAGCCACTCTGGAGAAGTGTACGGTGTGTTCTGAAACATCTAAAAAACACAGCTTGGAGAGCATAGGGAACTTCCACTCATGGCCGTATAAATTGGGAAAACTAAAAAGCAGCAAGACACAGGCACCCCAAAGTTTAGGGCTGCTCTGTTGACAAGAACCCTCACTTCATTACACCTTAAATATCCTAGGAGAGAGAAAAATGCATAAAGAAGTTGTGGTCCTCATGTACAATGGAATATCACTCAGCCATGAAATCAACTTCATAAGGCTAGAGGAAGCACGATGAGAGGATTTAGGTACGACGATTCTAAGTGAAATAAGTCACACAGAAAAAGACACTTATCATAAGATATCACTTATAGAGGGAATGTAAAAACCGCTACACTTGAACTGAATTGCAAAACAGAACAGAGTCACACGTTTAGAAAACACACTATGGCTGCTGAACGGGCAAGGTGAGGTGGGGTGATGCATAAAACAAGGGTTTCAAATTAGCTCAGATACCGTTCCATAAACCCAATATGTAACAGACAAGACCTATTCCTTTTTCAGTGAACTGGACTCAACACCCCCTATTCACCGCACAAGAATATATCTGACTAGTAAGAATCTTCAAACCTATGTATTGATATCTCTCTGTAAGTGAGTCAAGGGGGTGTAAAGCGCCATAAACACAGCCGTGAAAAGCAGCTAAACCCCATTATAAAAATAAATTACTTTTCAAAACCCGTGAAACAAAGACAGTGAAAGAGAGAGAAATTCTTACAAAATTCGTTCAGGGGCTGAGATGCAACCTGGATTGACCATATCTAGACCCACAGCTGATTGAGACATAAGGGTGGACACTCTTGGGGCTGAGAGGTTCGGTGAGGTTGGGTGAGCCAACACAGACCCTTTCAAGTAATACTGCATGGTAGCCATCCCATGGGTCCCAAATCTCCAGGTTCAAGGGCATCTTCCTACATCGAAAACAGGCATGAGAAACCCAGAAGATGGTACACCGTGTGATCGGGAAAGGTTTCTAAAACGCACCTCATTTCTCATCTCCTTGGCTCGGGTTCGCCATTCCAGCCGATTTACTAGCCATCTTCCTCCTTGGAGAATCAGCACCTTTAACCTCCTGTTCCGTACAGGTTGCAATTTGTCCTGATGATGAACGGGAAGAGGGGGAACCAATGAGAGACTAGCTCTAGGTGTTGGGACAGGCACAGGTCACTCTATTTTCCCATCAGGAAGAAGAATTAAGCACAAGCGCAGCCTGCCCCCCAGAACCAGAAGAGGGCCTGAAGCAATCCTGCGCTTTTGCGGCCAGCTCCCAAAAAAGCGAGTTGAAAAATGGAGCTCAGGGGCACTGCAATTCACAAACCTGCAGAGTTTTAAATGATAACTCTCGTCCACAAATATATTAAGGGAAGGCAACGAAGAGGCTTTGAAAACAAGGCAGAATTGCAGGAAACAGATTTCAGGAGGTAGATTTGAATCGCCTTGAAAGCACATGAAAAGCGGCAAAACGTGGACAATGATGCCCTTGGCCAAAAGGGGCGTATGCGTTTTTTCCTGAATATATTCAGGAAAAAACGCATACGCCCTTTTTGGCCAACCAAGCAACCTGGAAAGGCAAATCAGCGCTCCAAAGAAGTCTCGCTTCCCAGCGGGCAAAAGGGCCATGCGGAAAAAAGTGTCCAAACCAGAAATGCAGGACCGGCCATGGAGAAATGGGAGCCTTGCTACGCTGATGGTTGGGATGTAAATTGCCAACAGCCACTCTGGAGAAGTGTACGGTGTGTTCTGAAACATCTAAAAAACACAGCTTGGAGAGCATAGGGCACTTCCACTCATGGCCGTATAAATTGGGAAAACTAAAAAGCAGCAAGACACAGGCACTCCAAAGTATAGAGCTGCTCTGTTGACAAGAACCCACACTTCATTACATCCTAAATATCCTAGGAAAGAGAAAAATGGATAAAGAAGTTGTGGTCCTCATGTACAATGGAATATCACTCAGCCATGAAATCAACGTCATAAGGCTAGTAGCAGCACGATGAGTGGATTTAGGTACGACGATTCTAAGTGAAATAAGTCACACAGAAAAAGACACTTATCATAAGATATCACTTGTAGAGGGAATGTAAAAACCGCTACACTTGAACTGAATTGCAAAACAGAACAGAGTCACACGTTTAGAAAACACACTATGGCTGCTGAACGGGCAAGGTGAGGTGGGGTGATGCATAAAACAAGGGTTTCAAATTAGCTCAGATACCGTTCCATAAACCCAATATGTAACAGACAAGACCTATTCCTTTTTCAGTGAACTGGACTCAACACCCCCTATTCACCGCACAAGAATATATCTGACTAGTAAGAATCTTCAAACCTATGTATTGATATCTCTCTGTAAGTGAGTCAAGGGGGTGTAAAGCGCCATAAACACAGCCGTGAAAAGCAGCTAAACCCCATTATAAAAATAAATTACTTTTCAAAACCAGTGAAACAAAGACAGTGAAAGAGAGAGAAATTCTTACAAAATTCGTTCAGGGGCTGTGATGCAACCTGGATTGACCATATCTAGACCCACAGCTGATTGAGACATAAGGGTGGACACTCTTGGGGCTGAGAGGTTCGGTGAGGTTGGGTGAGCCAACGCAGACCCTTTCAAGTAATACTGCATGGTAGCCATCCCATGGGTCCCAAATCTCCAGGTTCAAGGGCATCTTCCTACATCGACAACAGGCATGAGAAACCCAGAAGATGGTACACCGTGTGATCGGGAAAGGTTTCTAAAACGCACCTCATTTCTCATCTCCTTGGCTCGGGTTCGCCATTCCAGCCGATTTACTAGCCATCTCCCTCCTTGGAGAATCAGCACCTTTAACCTCCTGTTCCGTACAGGTTGCAATTTGTCCTGATGATGAACGGGAAGAGGGGGCACCAATGAGAGACCAGCTCTAGGTGTTGGGACAGGCACAGGTCACTCTATTTTCCCATCAGGAAGAAGAATTAAGCACAAGCGCAGCCTGCCCCCCAGAACCAGAAGAGGGCCTGAAGCAATCCTGCGCTTTTGCGGCCAGCTCCCAAAAAAGCGAGTTGAAAAATGGAGCTCAGGGGCACTGCAATTCACAAACCTGCAGAGTTTTAAATGATAACTCTCGTCCACAAATATATTAAGGGAAGGCAACGAAGAGGCTTTGAAAACAAGGCAGAATTGCAGGAAACAGATTTCAGGAGGTAGATTTGAATCGCCTTGAAAGCACATGAAAAGCGGCAAAACGTGGACAATGATGCCCTTGGCCAAAAAGGGCGTATGCGTTTTTTCCTGAATATATTCAGGAAAAAACGCATACGCCCTTTTTGGCCAACCAAGCAACCTGGAAAGGCAAATCAGCGCTCCAAAGAAGTCTCGCTTCCCAGCGGGCAAAAGGGCCATGCGGAAAAAAGTGTCCAAACCAGAAATGCAGGACCGGCCATGGAGAAATGGGAGCCTTGCTACGCTGATGGGTGGGATGTAAATTGCCAACAGCCACTCTGGAGAAGTGTACGGTGTGTTCTGAAACATCTAAAAAACACAGCTTGGAGAGCATAGGGAACTTCCACTCATGGCCGTATAAATTGGGAAAACTAAAAAGCAGCAAGACACAGGCACCCCAAAGTTTAGGGCTGCTCTGTTGACAAGAACCCTCACTTCATTACACCTTAAATATCCTAGGAGAGAGAAAAATGCATAAAGAAGTTGTGGTCCTCATGTACAATGGAATATCACTCAGCCATGAAATCAACTTCATAAGGCTAGAGGAAGCACGATGAGAGGATTTAGGTACGACGATTCTAAGTGAAATAAGTCACACAGAAAAAGACACTTATCATAAGATATCACTTATAGAGGGAATGTAAAAACCGCTACACTTGAACTGAATTGCAAAACAGAACAGAGTCACACATTTAGAAAACACACTATGGCTGCTGAACGGGAAAGGTGAGGTGGGGTGATGCATAAAACAAGGGTTTCAAATTAGCTCAGATACCGTTCCATAAACCCAATATGTAACAGACAAGACCTATTCCTTTTTCAGTGAACTGGACTCAACACCCCCTATTCACCGCACAAGAATATATCTGAGTAGTAAGAATCTTCAAACCTATGTATTGATATCTCTCTGTAAGTGAGTCAAGGGGGTGTAAAGCGCCATAAACACAGCCGTGAAAAGCAGCTAAACCCCATTATAAAAATAAATTACTTTTCAAAACCAGTGAAACAAAGACAGTGAAAGAGAGAGAAATTCTTACAAAATTCGTTCAGGGGCTGTGATGCAACCTGGATTGACCATATCTAGACCCACAGCTGATTGAGACATAAGGGTGGACACTCTTGGGGCTGAGAGGTTCGGTGAGGTTGGGTGAGCCAACGCAGACCCTTTCAAGTAATACTGCATGGTAGCCATCCCATGGGTCCCAAATCTCCAGGTTCAAGGGCATCTTCCTACATCGACAACAGGCATGAGAAACCCAGAAGATGGTACACCGTGTGATCGGGAAAGGTTTCTAAAACGCACCTCATTTCTCATCTCCTTGGCTCGGGTTCACCATTCCAGCCGATTTACTAGCCATCTCCCTCCTTGGAGAATCAGCACCTTTAACCTCCTGTTCCGTACAGGTTGCAATTTGTCCTGATGATGAACGGGAAGAGGGGGAACCAATGAGAGACTAGCTCTAGGTGTTGGGACAGGCACAGGTCACTCTATTTTCCCATCAGGAAGAAGAATTAAGCACAAGCGCAGCCTGCCCCCCAGAACCAGAAGAGGGCCTGAAGCAATCCTGCGCTTTTGCGGCCAGCTCCCAAAAAAGCGAGTTGAAAAATGGAGCTCAGGGGCACTGCAATTCACAAACCTGCAGAGTTTTAAATGATAACTCTCGTCCACAAATATATTAAGGGAAGGCAACGAAGAGGCTTTGAAAACAAGGCAGAATTGCAGGAAACAGATTTCAGGAGGTAGATTTGAATCGCCTTGAAAGCACATGAAAAGCGGCAAAACGTGGACAATGATGCCCTTGGCCAAAAAGGGCGTATGCGTTTTTTTCTGAATATATTCAGGAAAAAATGCATACGCCCTTTTTGGCCAACCAAGCAACCTGGAAAGGCAAATCAGCGCTCCAAAGAAGTCTCGCTTCCCAGCGGGCAAAAGGGCCATGCGGAAAAAAGTGTCCAAACCAGAAATGCAGGACCGGCCATGGAGAAATGGGAGCCTTGTTACGCTGATGGGTGGGATGTAAATTGCCAACAGCCACTCTGGAGAAGTGTACGGTGTGTTCTGAAACATCTAAAAAACACAGCTTGGAGAGCATAGGGCACTTCCACTCATGGGCGTATAAATTGGGAAAACTAAAAAGCAGCAAGACACAGGCACCCCAAAGTTTAGGGCTGCTCTGTTGACAAGAACCCCCACTTCATTACACCTTAAATATCCTAGGAAAGAGAAAAATGGATAAAGAAGTTGTGGTCCTCAGGTACAATGGAATATCACTCAGCCATGAAATCAACGTCATAAGGATAGAAGCAGCACGATGAGAGGATTTAGGTACGACGATTCTAAGTGAAATAAGTCACACAGCAAAAGACACTTATCATAAGATATCACTTATAGAGGGAATGTAAAAACCGCTACACTTGAACTGAATTGCAAAACAGAACAGAGTCACACATTTAGAAAACACACTATGGCTGCTGAACGGGAAAGGTGAGGTGGGGTGATGCATAAAACAAGGGTTTCAAATTAGCTCAGATACCGTTCCATAAACCCAATATGTAACAGACAAGACCTATTCCTTTTTCAGTGAACTGGACTCAACACCCCCTATTCACCGCACAAGAATATATCTGAGTAGTAAGAATCTTCAAACCTATGTATTGATATCTCTCTGTAAGTGAGTCAAGGGGGTGTAAAGCGCCATAAACACAGCCGTGAAAAGCAGCTAAACCCCATTATAAAAATAAATTACTTTTAGAAACCCGTGAAACAAAGACAGTGAAAGAGAGAGAAATTCTTACAAAATTCGTTCAGGGGCTGTGATGCAACCTGGATTGACCATATCTAGACCCACAGCTGATTGAGGCATAAGGGTGGACACTCTTGGGGCTGAGAGGTTCGGTGAGGTTGGGTGAGCCAACGCAGACCCTTTCAAGTAATACTGCATGGTAGCCATCCCATGGGTCCCAAATCTCCAGGTTCAAGGGCATCTTCCTACATCGAAAACAGGCATGAGAAACCCAGAAGATGGTACACCGTGTGATCGGGAAAGGTTTCTAAAACGCACCTCATTTCTCATCTCCTTGGCTCGGGTTCGCCATTCCAGCCGATTTACTAGCCATCTCCCTCCTTGGAGAATCAGCACCTTTAACCTCCTGTTCCGTACAGGTTGCAATTTGTCCTGATGATGAACGGGAAGAGGGGGCACCAATGAGAGACCAGCTCTAGGTGTTGGGACAGGCACAGGTCACTCTATTTTCCCATCAGGAAGAAGAATTAAGCACAAGCGCAGCCTGCCCCCCAGAACCAGAAGAGGGCCTGAAGCAATCCTGTGCTTTTGCGGCCAGCTCCCAAAAAAGCGCGTTGTAAAATGGAGCTCAGGGGCACTGCAATTCACAAACCTGCAGAGTTTTAAATGATAACTCTCGTCCACAAATATATTAAGGGAAGGCAACGAAGAGGCTTTGAAAACAAGGCAGAATTGCAGGAAACAGATTTCAGGAGGTAGATTTGAATCGCCTTGAAAGCACATGAAAAGCGGCAAAACGTGGACAATGATGCCCTTGGCCAAAAAGGGCGTATGCGTTTTTCCTGAATATATTCAGGAAAAAACGCATACGCCCTTTTTGGCCAACCAAGCAACCTGGAAAGGCAAATCAGCGCTCCAAAGAAGTCTCGCTTCCCAGCGGGCAAAAGGGCCATGCGGAAAAAAGTGTCCAAACCAGAAATGCAGGACCGGCCATGGAGAAATGGGAGCCTTGTTACGCTGATGGGTGGGACGTAAATTGCCAACAGCCACTCTGGAGAAGTGTACGGTGTGTTCTCAAACATCTAAAAAACACAGCTTGGAGAGCATAGGGCACTTCCACTCATGGCCGTATAAATTGGGAATACTAAAAAGCAGCAAGACACAGGCACCCCAAAGTTTAGGGCTGCTCTGTTGACAAGAACCCCCACTTCATTACACCTTAAATATCCTAGGAAAGAGAAAAATGGATAAAGAAGTTGTGGTCCTCAGGTACAATGGAATATCACTCAGCCATGAAATCAACGTCATAAGGCTAGAAGCAGCACGATGAGAGGATTTAGGTCCGACGATTCTAAGTGAAATAAGTCACACAGAAAAAGACACTTATCATAAGATATCACTTATAGAGGGAATGTAAAAACCGCTACACTTGAACTGAATTGCAAAACAGAACAGAGTCACACATTTAGAAAACACACTATGGCTGCTGAACGGGAAAGGTGAGGTGGGGTGATGCATAAAACAAGGGTTTCAAATTAGCTCAGATACCGTTCCATAAACCCAATATGTAACAGACAAGACCTATTCCTTTTTCAGTGAACTGGACTCAACACCCCCTATTCACCGCACAAGAATATATCTGACTAGTAAGAATCTTCAAACCTATGTATTGATATCTCTCTGTAAGTGAGTCAAGGGGGTGTAAAGCGCCATAAACACAGCCGTGAAAAGCAGCTAAACCCCATTATAAAAATAAATTACTTTTCAAAACCAGTGAAACAAAGACAGTGAAAGAGAGAGAAATTCTTACAAAATTCGTTCAGGGGCTGTGATGCAACCTGGATTGACCATATCTAGACCCACAGCTGATTGAGACATAAGGGTGGACACTCTTGGGGCTGAGAGGTTCGGTGAGGTTGGGTGAGCCAACGCAGACCCTTTCAAGTAATACTGCATGGTAGCCATCCCATGGGTCCCAAATCTCCAGGTTCAAGGGCATCTTCCTACATCGACAACAGGCATGAGAAACCCAGAAGATGGTACACCGTGTGATCGGGAAAGGTTTCTAAAACGCACCTCATTTCTCATCTCCTTGGCTCGGGTTCGCCATTCCAGCCGATTTACTAGCCATCTCCCTCCTTGGAGAATCAGCACCTTTAACCTCCTGTTCCGTACAGGTTGCAATTTGTCCTGATGATGAACGGGAAGAGGGGGAACCAATGAGAGACTAGCTCTAGGTGTTGGGACAGGCACAGGTCACTCTATTTTCCCATCAGGAAGAAGAATTAAGCACAAGCGCAGCCTGCCCCCCAGAACCAGAAGAGGGCCTGAAGCAATCCTGCGCTTTTGCGGCCAGCTCCCAAAAAAGCGAGTTGAAAAATGGAGCTCAGGGGCACTGCAATTCACAAACCTGCAGAGTTTTAAATGATAACTCTCGTCCACAAATATATTAAGGGAAGGCAACGAAGAGGCTTTGAAAACAAGGCAGAATTGCAGGAAACAGATTTCAGGAGGTAGATTTGAATCGCCTTGAAAGCACATGAAAAGCGGCAAAACGTGGACAATGATGCCCTTGGCCAAAAAGGGCGTATGCGTTTTTTCCTGAATATATTCAGGAAAAAACGCATACGCCCTTTTTGGCCAACCAAGCAACCTGGAAAGGCAAATCAGCGCTCCAAAGAAGTCTCGCTTCCCAGCGGGCAAAAGGGCCATGCGGAAAAAAGTGTCCAAACCAGAAATGCAGGACCGGCCATGGAGAAATGGGAGCCTTGCTACGCTGATGGGTGGGATGTAAATTGCCAACAGCCACTCTGGAGAAGTGTACGGTGTGTTCTGAAACATCTAAAAAACACAGCTTGGAGAGCATAGGGAACTTCCACTCATGGCCGTATAAATTGGGAAAACTAAAAAGCAGCAAGACACAGGCACCCCAAAGTTTAGGGCTGCTCTGTTGACAAGAACCCTCACTTCATTACACCTTAAATATCCTAGGAGAGAGAAAAATGCATAAAGAAGTTGTGGTCCTCATGTACAATGGAATATCACTCAGCCATGAAATCAACTTCATAAGGCTAGAGGAAGCACGATGAGAGGATTTAGGTACGACGATTCTAAGTGAAATAAGTCACACAGAAAAAGACACTTATCATAAGATATCACTTATAGAGGGAATGTAAAAACCGCTACACTTGAACTGAATTGCAAAACAGAACAGAGTCACACATTTAGAAAACACACTATGGCTGCTGAACGGGAAAGGTGAGGTGGGGTGATGCATAAAACAAGGGTTTCAAATTAGCTCAGATACCGTTCCATAAACCCAATATGTAACAGACAAGACCTATTCCTTTTTCAGTGAACTGGACTCAACACCCCCTATTCACCGCACAAGAATATATCTGAGTAGTAAGAATCTTCAAACCTATGTATTGATATCTCTCTGTAAGTGAGTCAAGGGGGTGTAAAGCGCCATAAACACAGCCCTGAAAAGCAGCTAAACCCCATTATAAAAATAAATTACTTTTCAAAACCAGTGAAACAAAGACAGTGAAAGAGAGAGAAATTCTTACAAAATTCGTTCAGGGGCTGTGATGCAACCTGGATTGACCATATCTAGACCCACAGCTGATTGAGACATAAGGGTGGACACTCTTGGGGCTGAGAGGTTCGGTGAGGTTGGGTGAGCCAACGCAGACCCTTTCAAGTAATACTGCATGGTAGCCATCCCATGGGTCCCAAATCTCCAGGTTCAAGGGCATCTTCCTACATCGACAACAGGCATGAGAAACCCAGAAGATGGTACACCGTGTGATCGGGAAAGGTTTCTAAAACGCACCTCATTTCTCATCTCCTTGGCTCGGGTTCGCCATTCCAGCCGATTTACTAGCCATCTCCCTCCTTGGAGAATCAGCACCTTTAACCTCCTGTTCCGTACAGGTTGCAATTTGTCCTGATGATGAACGGGAAGAGGGGGAACCAATGAGAGACTAGCTCTAGGTGTTGGGACAGGCACAGGTCACTCTATTTTCCCATCAGGAAGAAGAATTAAGCACAAGCGCAGCCTGCCCCCCAGAACCAGAAGAGGGCCTGAAGCAATCCTGCGCTTTTGCGGCCAGCTCCCAAAAAAGCGAGTTGAAAAATGGAGCTCAGGGGCACTGCAATTCACAAACCTGCAGAGTTTTAAATGATAACTCTCGTCCACAAATATATTAAGGGAAGGCAACGAAGAGGCTTTGAAAACAAGGCAGAATTGCAGGAAACAGATTTCAGGAGGTAGATTTGAATCGCCTTGAAAGCACATGAAAAGCGGCAAAACGTGGACAATGATGCCCTTGGCCAAAAAGGGCGTATGCGTTTTTTTCTGAATATATTCAGGAAAAAATGCATACGCCCTTTTTGGCCAACCAAGCAACCTGGAAAGGCAAATCAGCGCTCCAAAGAAGTCTCGCTTCCCAGCGGGCAAAAGGGCCATGCGGAAAAAAGTGTCCAAACCAGAAATGCAGGACCGGCCATGGAGAAATGGGAGCCTTGTTACGCTGATGGGTGGGATGTAAATTGCCAACAGCCACTCTGGAGAAGTGTACGGTGTGTTCTGAAACATCTAAAAAACACAGCTTGGAGAGCATAGGGCACTTCCACTCATGGGCGTATAAATTGGGAAAACTAAAAAGCAGCAAGACACAGGCACCCCAAAGTTTAGGGCTGCTCTGTTGACAAGAACCCCCACTTCATTACACCTTAAATATCCTAGGAAAGAGAAAAATGGATAAAGAAGTTGTGGTCCTCAGGTACAATGGAATATCACTCAGCCATGAAATCAACGTCATAAGGATAGAAGCAGCACGATGAGAGGATTTAGGTACGACGATTCTAAGTGAAATAAGTCACACAGCAAAAGACACTTATCATAAGATATCACTTATAGAGGGAATGTAAAAACCGCTACACTTGAACTGAATTGCAAAACAGAACAGAGTCACACATTTAGAAAACACACTATGGCTGCTGAACGGGAAAGGTGAGGTGGGGTGATGCATAAAACAAGGGTTTCAAATTAGCTCAGATACCGTTCCATAAACCCAATATGTAACAGACAAGACCTATTCCTTTTTCAGTGAACTGGACTCAACACCCCCTATTCACCGCACAAGAATATATCTGAGTAGTAAGAATCTTCAAACCTATGTATTGATATCTCTCTGTAAGTGAGTCAAGGGGGTGTAAAGCGCCATAAACACAGCCGTGAAAAGCAGCTAAACCCCATTATAAAAATAAATTACTTTTAGAAACCCGTGAAACAAAGACAGTGAAAGAGAGAGAAATTCTTACAAAATTCGTTCAGGGGCTGTGATGCAACCTGGATTGACCATATCTAGACCCACAGCTGATTGAGACATAAGGGTGGACACTCTTGGGGCTGAGAGGTTCGGTGAGGTTGGGTGAGCCAACACAGACCCTTTCAAGTAATACTGCATGGTAGCCATCCCATGGGTCCCAAATCTCCAGGTTCAAGGGCATCTTCCTACATCGAAAACAGGCATGAGAAACCCAGAAGATGGTACACCGTGTGATCGGGAAAGGTTTCTAAAACGCACCTCATTTCTCATCTCCTTGGCTCGGGTTCGCCATTCCAGCCGATTTACTAGCCATCTTCCTCCTTGGAGAATCAGCACCTTTAACCTCCTGTTCCGTACAGGTTGCAATTTGTCCTGATGATGAACGGGAAGAGGGGGAACCAATGAGAGACTAGCTCTAGGTGTTGGGACAGGCACAGGTCACTCTATTTTCCCATCAGGAAGAAGAATTAAGCACAAGCGCAGCCTGCCCCCCAGAACCAGAAGAGGGCCTGAAGCAATCCTGCGCTTTTGCGGCCAGCTCCCAAAAAAGCGAGTTGAAAAATGGAGCTCAGGGGCACTGCAATTCACAAACCTGCAGAGTTTTAAATGATAACTCTCGTCCACAAATATATTAAGGGAAGGCAACGAAGAGGCTTTGAAAACAAGGCAGAATTGCAGGAAACAGATTTCAGGAGGTAGATTTGAATCGCCTTGAAAGCACATGAAAAGCGGCAAAACGTGGACAATGATGCCCTTGGCCAAAAGGGGCGTATGCGTTTTTTCCTGAATATATTCAGGAAAAAACGCATACGCCCTTTTTGGCCAACCAAGCAACCTGGAAAGGCAAATCAGCGCTCCAAAGAAGTCTCGCTTCCCAGCGGGCAAAAGGGCCATGCGGAAAAAAGTGTCCAAACCAGAAATGCAGGACCGGCCATGGAGAAATGGGAGCCTTGCTACGCTGATGGGTGGGATGTAAATTGCCAACAGCCACTCTGGAGAAGTGTACGGTGTGTTCTGAAACATCTAAAAAACACAGCTTGGAGAGCATAGGGCACTTCCACTCATGGCCGTATAAATAGGGAAAACTAAAAAGCAGCAAGACACAGGCACTCCAAAGTATAGAGCTGCTCTGTTGACAAGAACCCACACTTCATTACACCCTAAATATCCTAGGAAAGAGAAAAATGCATAAAGAAGTTGTGGTCCTCATGTACAATGGAATATCACTCAGCCATGAAATCAACGTCATAAGGCTAGTAGCAGCACGATGAGTGGATTTAGGTACGACGATTCTAAGTGAAATAAGTCACACAGAAAAAGACACTTATCATAAGATATCACTTCTAGAGGGAATGTAAAAACCGCTACACTTGAACTGAATTGCAAAACAGAACAGAGTCACACGTTTAGAAAACACACTATGGCTGCTGAACGGGCAAGGTGAGGTGGGGTGATGCATAAAACAAGGGTTTCAAATTAGCTCAGATACCGTTCCATAAACCCAATATGTAACAGACAAGACCTATTCCTTTTTCAGTGAACTGGACTCAACACCCCCTATTCACCGCACAAGAATATATCTGACTAGTAAGAATCTTCAAACCTATGTATTGATATCTCTCTGTAAGTGAGTCAAGGGGGTGTAAAGCGCCATAAACAGAGCCGTGAAAAGCAGCTAAACCCCATTATAAAAATAAATTACTTTTCAAAACCAGTGAAACAAAGACAGTGAAAGAGAGAGAAATTCTTACAAAATTCGTTCAGGGGCTGTGATGCAACCTGGATTGACCATATCTAGACCCACAGCTGATTGAGACATAAGGGTGGACACTCTTGGGGCTGAGAGGTTCGGTGAGGTTGGGTGAGCCAACGCAGACCCTTTCAAGTAATACTGCATGGCAGCCATCCCATGGGTCCCAAATCTCCAGGTTCAAGGGCATCTTCCTACATCGAAAACAGGCATGAGAAACCCAGAAGATGGTACACCGTGTGATCGGGAAAGGTTTCTAAAACGCACCTCATTTCTCATCTCCTTGGCTCGGGTTCGCCATTCCAGCCGATTTACTAGCCATCTTCCTCCTTGGAGAATCAGCACCTTTAACCTCCTGTTCCGTACAGGTTGCAATTTGTCCTGATGATGAACGGGAAGAGGGGGAACCAATGAGAGACTAGCTCTAGGTGTTGGGACAGGCACAGGTCACTCTATTTTCCCATCAGGAAGAAGAATTAAGCACAAGCGCAGCCTGCCCCCCAGAACCAGAAGAGGGCCTGAAGCAATCCTGCGCTTTTGCGGCCAGCTCCCAAAAAAGCGAGTTGAAAAATGGAGCTCAGGGGCACTGCAATTCACAAACCTGCAGAGTTTTAAATGATAACTCTCGTCCACAAATATATTAAGGGAAGGCAACGAAGAGGCTTTGAAAACAAGGCAGAATTGCAGGAAACAGATTTCAGGAGGTAGATTTGAATCGCCTTGAAAGCACATGAAAAGCGGCAAAACGTGGACAATGATGCCCTTGGCCAAAAAGGGCGTATGCGTTTTTTCCTGAACATATTCAGGAAAAAACGCATACGCCCTTTTTGGCCAACCAAGCAACCTGGAAAGGCAAATCAGCGCTCCAAAGAAGTCTCGCTTCCCAGCGGGCAAAAGGGCCATGCGGAAAAAAGTGTCCAAACCAGAAATGCAGGACCGGCCATGGAGAAATGGGAGCCTTGCTACGCTGATGGGTGGGATGTAAATTGCCAACAGCCACTCTGGAGAAGTGTACGGTGTGTTCTGAAACATCTAAAAAACACAGCTTGGAGAGCATAGGGAACTTCCACTCATGGCCGTATAAATTGGGAAAACTAAAAAGCAGCAAGACACAGGCACCCCAAAGTTTAGGGCTGCTCTGTTGACAAGAACCCTCACTTCATTACACCTTAAATATCCTAGGAGAGAGAAAAATGCATAAAGAAGTTGTGGTCCTCATGTACAATGGAATATCACTCAGCCATGAAATCAACTTCATAAGGCTAGAGGAAGCACGATGAGAGGATTTAGGTACGACGATTCTAAGTGAAATAAGTCACACAGAAAAAGACACTTATCATAAGATATCACTTATAGAGGGAATGTAAAAACCGCTACACTTGAACTGAATTGCAAAACAGAACAGAGTCACACGTTTAGAAAACACACTATGGCTGCTGAACGGGCAAGGTGAGGTGGGGTGATGCATAAAACAAGGGTTTCAAATTAGCTCAGATACCGTTCCATAAACCCAATATGTAACAGACAAGACCTATTCCTTTTTCAGTGAACTGGACTCAACACCCCCTATTCACCGCACAAGAATATATCTGACTAGTAAGAATCTTCAAACCTATGTATTGATATCTCTCTGTAAGTGAGTCAAGGGGGTGTAAAGCGCCATAAACACAGCCGTGAAAAGCAGCTAAACCCCATTATAAAAATAAATTACTTTTCAAAACCCGTGAAACAAAGACAGTGAAAGAGAGAGAAATTCTTACAAAATTCGTTCAGGGGCTGAGATGCAACCTGGATTGACCATATCTAGACCCACAGCTGATTGAGACATAAGGGTGGACACTCTTGGGGCTGAGAGGTTCGGTGAGGTTGGGTGAGCCAACACAGACCCTTTCAAGTAATACTGCATGGTAGCCATCCCATGGGTCCCAAATCTCCAGGTTCAAGGGCATCTTCCTACATCGAAAACAGGCATGAGAAACCCAGAAGATGGTACACCGTGTGATCGGGAAAGGTTTCTAAAACGCACCTCATTTCTCATCTCCTTGGCTCGGGTTCGCCATTCCAGCCGATTTACTAGCCATCTTCCTCCTTGGAGAATCAGCACCTTTAACCTCCTGTTCCGTACAGGTTGCAATTTGTCCTGATGATGAACGGGAAGAGGGGGAACCAATGAGAGACTAGCTCTAGGTGTTGGGACAGGCACAGGTCACTCTATTTTCCCATCAGGAAGAAGAATTAAGCACAAGCGCAGCCTGCCCCCCAGAACCAGAAGAGGGCCTGAAGCAATCCTGCGCTTTTGCGGCCAGCTCCCAAAAAAGCGAGTTGAAAAATGGAGCTCAGGGGCACTGCAATTCACAAACCTGCAGAGTTTTAAATGATAACTCTCGTCCACAAATATATTAAGGGAAGGCAACGAAGAGGCTTTGAAAACAAGGCAGAATTGCAGGAAACAGATTTCAGGAGGTAGATTTGAATCGCCTTGAAAGCACATGAAAAGCGGCAAAACGTGGACAATGATGCCCTTGGCCAAAAGGGGCGTATGCGTTTTTTCCTGAATATATTCAGGAAAAAACGCATACGCCCTTTTTGGCCAACCAAGCAACCTGGAAAGGCAAATCAGCGCTCCAAAGAAGTCTCGCTTCCCAGCGGGCAAAAGGGCCATGCGGAAAAAAGTGTCCAAACCAGAAATGCAGGACCGGCCATGGAGAAATGGGAGCCTTGCTACGCTGATGGTTGGGATGTAAATTGCCAACAGCCACTCTGGAGAAGTGTACGGTGTGTTCTGAAACATCTAAAAAACACAGCTTGGAGAGCATAGGGCACTTCCACTCATGGCCGTATAAATTGGGAAAACTAAAAAGCAGCAAGACACAGGCACTCCAAAGTATAGAGCTGCTCTGTTGACAAGAACCCACACTTCATTACATCCTAAATATCCTAGGAAAGAGAAAAATGGATAAAGAAGTTGTGGTCCTCATGTACAATGGAATATCACTCAGCCATGAAATCAACGTCATAAGGCTAGTAGCAGCACGATGAGTGGATTTAGGTACGACGATTCTAAGTGAAATAAGTCACACAGAAAAAGACACTTATCATAAGATATCACTTGTAGAGGGAATGTAAAAACCGCTACACTTGAACTGAATTGCAAAACAGAACAGAGTCACACGTTTAGAAAACACACTATGGCTGCTGAACGGGCAAGGTGAGGTGGGGTGATGCATAAAACAAGGGTTTCAAATTAGCTCAGATACCGTTCCATAAACCCAATATGTAACAGACAAGACCTATTCCTTTTTCAGTGAACTGGACTCAACACCCCCTATTCACCGCACAAGAATATATCTGACTAGTAAGAATCTTCAAACCTATGTATTGATATCTCTCTGTAAGTGAGTCAAGGGGGTGTAAAGCGCCATAAACACAGCCGTGAAAAGCAGCTAAACCCCATTATAAAAATAAATTACTTTTCAAAACCAGTGAAACAAAGACAGTGAAAGAGAGAGAAATTCTTACAAAATTCGTTCAGGGGCTGTGATGCAACCTGGATTGACCATATCTAGACCCACAGCTGATTGAGACATAAGGGTGGACACTCTTGGGGCTGAGAGGTTCGGTGAGGTTGGGTGAGCCAACGCAGACCCTTTCAAGTAATACTGCATGGTAGCCATCCCATGGGTCCCAAATCTCCAGGTTCAAGGGCATCTTCCTACATCGACAACAGGCATGAGAAACCCAGAAGATGGTACACCGTGTGATCGGGAAAGGTTTCTAAAACGCACCTCATTTCTCATCTCCTTGGCTCGGGTTCGCCATTCCAGCCGATTTACTAGCCATCTCCCTCCTTGGAGAATCAGCACCTTTAACCTCCTGTTCCGTACAGGTTGCAATTTGTCCTGATGATGAACGGGAAGAGGGGGCACCAATGAGAGACCAGCTCTAGGTGTTGGGACAGGCACAGGTCACTCTATTTTCCCATCAGGAAGAAGAATTAAGCACAAGCGCAGCCTGCCCCCCAGAACCAGAAGAGGGCCTGAAGCAATCCTGCGCTTTTGCGGCCAGCTCCCAAAAAAGCGAGTTGAAAAATGGAGCTCAGGGGCACTGCAATTCACAAACCTGCAGAGTTTTAAATGATAACTCTCGTCCACAAATATATTAAGGGAAGGCAACGAAGAGGCTTTGAAAACAAGGCAGAATTGCAGG
This sequence comes from Balaenoptera acutorostrata, assembly GCF_949987535.1. Taxonomy (NCBI): domain Eukaryota; kingdom Metazoa; phylum Chordata; class Mammalia; order Artiodactyla; family Balaenopteridae; genus Balaenoptera; species Balaenoptera acutorostrata. Next base: position 108,560 of record NW_026646682.1, read on the forward strand.
AAACAGATTTCAGGAGGTAGATTTGAATCGCCTTGAAAGCACATGAAAAGCGGCAAAACGTGGACAATGATGCCCTTGGCCAAAAAGGGCGTATGCGTTTTTTCCTGAATATATTCAGGAAAAAACGCATACGCCCTTTTTGGCCAACCAAGCAACCTGGAAAGGCAAATCAGCGCTCCAAAGAAGTCTCGCTTCCCAGCGGGCAAAAGGGCCATGCGGAAAAAAGTGTCCAAACCAGAAATGCAGGACCGGCCATGGAGAAATGGGAGCCTTGCTACGCTGATGGGTGGGATGTAAATTGCCAACAGCCACTCTGGAGAAGTGTACGGTGTGTTCTGAAACATCTAAAAAACACAGCTTGGAGAGCATAGGGAACTTCCACTCATGGCCGTATAAATTGGGAAAACTAAAAAGCAGCAAGACACAGGCACCCCAAAGTTTAGGGCTGCTCTGTTGACAAGAACCCTCACTTCATTACACCTTAAATATCCTAGGAGAGAGAAAAATGCATAAAGAAGTTGTGGTCCTCATGTACAATGGAATATCACTCAGCCATGAAATCAACTTCATAAGGCTAGAGGAAGCACGATGAGAGGATTTAGGTACGACGATTCTAAGTGAAATAAGTCACACAGAAAAAGACACTTATCATAAGATATCACTTATAGAGGGAATGTAAAAACCGCTACACTTGAACTGAATTGCAAAACAGAACAGAGTCACACATTTAGAAAACACACTATGGCTGCTGAACGGGAAAGGTGAGGTGGGGTGATGCATAAAACAAGGGTTTCAAATTAGCTCAGATACCGTTCCATAAACCCAATATGTAACAGACAAGACCTATTCCTTTTTCAGTGAACTGGACTCAACACCCCCTATTCACCGCACAAGAATATATCTGAGTAGTAAGAATCTTCAAACCTATGTATTGATATCTCTCTGTAAGTGAGTCAAGGGGGTGTAAAGCGCCATAAACACAGCCGTGAAAAGCAGCTAAACCCCATTATAAAAATAAATTACTTTTCAAAACCAGTGAAACAAAGACAGTGAAAGAGAGAGAAATTCTTACAAAATTCGTTCAGGGGCTGTGATGCAACCTGGATTGACCATATCTAGACCCACAGCTGATTGAGACATAAGGGTGGACACTCTTGGGGCTGAGAGGTTCGGTGAGGTTGGGTGAGCCAACGCAGACCCTTTCAAGTAATACTGCATGGTAGCCATCCCATGGGTCCCAAATCTCCAGGTTCAAGGGCATCTTCCTACATCGACAACAGGCATGAGAAACCCAGAAGATGGTACACCGTGTGATCGGGAAAGGTTTCTAAAACGCACCTCATTTCTCATCTCCTTGGCTCGGGTTCACCATTCCAGCCGATTTACTAGCCATCTCCCTCCTTGGAGAATCAGCACCTTTAACCTCCTGTTCCGTACAGGTTGCAATTTGTCCTGATGATGAACGGGAAGAGGGGGAACCAATGAGAGACTAGCTCTAGGTGTTGGGACAGGCACAGGTCACTCTATTTTCCCATCAGGAAGAAGAATTAAGCACAAGCGCAGCCTGCCCCCCAGAACCAGAAGAGGGCCTGAAGCAATCCTGCGCTTTTGCGGCCAGCTCCCAAAAAAGCGAGTTGAAAAATGGAGCTCAGGGGCACTGCAATTCACAAACCTGCAGAGTTTTAAATGATAACTCTCGTCCACAAATATATTAAGGGAAGGCAACGAAGAGGCTTTGAAAACAAGGCAGAATTGCAGGAAACAGATTTCAGGAGGTAGATTTGAATCGCCTTGAAAGCACATGAAAAGCGGCAAAACGTGGACAATGATGCCCTTGGCCAAAAAGGGCGTATGCGTTTTTTTCTGAATATATTCAGGAAAAAATGCATACGCCCTTTTTGGCCAACCAAGCAACCTGGAAAGGCAAATCAGCGCTCCAAAGAAGTCTCGCTTCCCAGCGGGCAAAAGGGCCATGCGGAAAAAAGTGTCCAAACCAGAAATGCAGGACCGGCCATGGAGAAATGGGAGCCTTGTTACGCTGATGGGTGGGATGTAAATTGCCAACAGCCACTCTGGAGAAGTGTACGGTGTGTTCTGAAACATCTAAAAAACACAGCTTGGAGAGCATAGGGCACTTCCACTCATGGGCGTATAAATTGGGAAAACTAAAAAGCAGCAAGACACAGGCACCCCAAAGTTTAGGGCTGCTCTGTTGACAAGAACCCCCACTTCATTACACCTTAAATATCCTAGGAAAGAGAAAAATGGATAAAGAAGTTGTGGTCCTCAGGTACAATGGAATATCACTCAGCCATGAAATCAACGTCATAAGGATAGAAGCAGCACGATGAGAGGATTTAGGTACGACGATTCTAAGTGAAATAAGTCACACAGCAAAAGACACTTATCATAAGATATCACTTATAGAGGGAATGTAAAAACCGCTACACTTGAACTGAATTGCAAAACAGAACAGAGTCACACATTTAGAAAACACACTATGGCTGCTGAACGGGAAAGGTGAGGTGGGGTGATGCATAAAACAAGGGTTTCAAATTAGCTCAGATACCGTTCCATAAACCCAATATGTAACAGACAAGACCTATTCCTTTTTCAGTGAACTGGACTCAACACCCCCTATTCACCGCACAAGAATATATCTGAGTAGTAAGAATCTTCAAACCTATGTATTGATATCTCTCTGTAAGTGAGTCAAGGGGGTGTAAAGCGCCATAAACACAGCCGTGAAAAGCAGCTAAACCCCATTATAAAAATAAATTACTTTTAGAAACCCGTGAAACAAAGACAGTGAAAGAGAGAGAAATTCTTACAAAATTCGTTCAGGGGCTGTGATGCAACCTGGATTGACCATATCTAGACCCACAGCTGATTGAGGCATAAGGGTGGACACTCTTGGGGCTGAGAGGTTCGGTGAGGTTGGGTGAGCCAACGCAGACCCTTTCAAGTAATACTGCATGGTAGCCATCCCATGGGTCCCAAATCTCCAGGTTCAAGGGCATCTTCCTACATCGAAAACAGGCATGAGAAACCCAGAAGATGGTACACCGTGTGATCGGGAAAGGTTTCTAAAACGCACCTCATTTCTCATCTCCTTGGCTCGGGTTCGCCATTCCAGCCGATTTACTAGCCATCTCCCTCCTTGGAGAATCAGCACCTTTAACCTCCTGTTCCGTACAGGTTGCAATTTGTCCTGATGATGAACGGGAAGAGGGGGCACCAATGAGAGACCAGCTCTAGGTGTTGGGACAGGCACAGGTCACTCTATTTTCCCATCAGGAAGAAGAATTAAGCACAAGCGCAGCCTGCCCCCCAGAACCAGAAGAGGGCCTGAAGCAATCCTGTGCTTTTGCGGCCAGCTCCCAAAAAAGCGCGTTGTAAAATGGAGCTCAGGGGCACTGCAATTCACAAACCTGCAGAGTTTTAAATGATAACTCTCGTCCACAAATATATTAAGGGAAGGCAACGAAGAGGCTTTGAAAACAAGGCAGAATTGCAGGAAACAGATTTCAGGAGGTAGATTTGAATCGCCTTGAAAGCACATGAAAAGCGGCAAAACGTGGACAATGATGCCCTTGGCCAAAAAGGGCGTATGCGTTTTTCCTGAATATATTCAGGAAAAAACGCATACGCCCTTTTTGGCCAACCAAGCAACCTGGAAAGGCAAATCAGCGCTCCAAAGAAGTCTCGCTTCCCAGCGGGCAAAAGGGCCATGCGGAAAAAAGTGTCCAAACCAGAAATGCAGGACCGGCCATGGAGAAATGGGAGCCTTGTTACGCTGATGGGTGGGACGTAAATTGCCAACAGCCACTCTGGAGAAGTGTACGGTGTGTTCTCAAACATCTAAAAAACACAGCTTGGAGAGCATAGGGCACTTCCACTCATGGCCGTATAAATTGGGAATACTAAAAAGCAGCAAGACACAGGCACCCCAAAGTTTAGGGCTGCTCTGTTGACAAGAACCCCCACTTCATTACACCTTAAATATCCTAGGAAAGAGAAAAATGGATAAAGAAGTTGTGGTCCTCAGGTACAATGGAATATCACTCAGCCATGAAATCAACGTCATAAGGCTAGAAGCAGCACGATGAGAGGATTTAGGTCCGACGATTCTAAGTGAAATAAGTCACACAGCAAAAGACACTTATCATAAGATATCACTTATAGAGGGAATGTAAAAACCGCTACACTTGAACTGAATTGCAAAACAGAACAGAGTCACACATTTAGAAAACACACTATGGCTGCTGAACGGGAAAGGTGAGGTGGGGTGATGCATAAAACAAGGGTTTCAAATTAGCTCAGATACCGTTCCATAAACCCAATATGTAACAGACAAGACCTATTCCTTTTTCAGTGAACTGGACTCAACACCCCCTATTCACCGCATAAGAATATATCTGAGTAGTAAGAATCTTCAAACCTATGTATTGATATCTCTCTGTAAGTGAGTCAAGGGGGTGTAAAGCGGCATAAACACAGCCGTGAAAAGCAGCTAAACCCCATTATAAAAATAAATTACTTTTAGAAACCCGTGAAACAAAGACAGTGAAAGAGAGAGAAATTCTTACAAAATTCGTTCAGGGGCTGTGATGCAACCTGGATTGACCATATCTAGACCCACAGCTGATTGAGACATAAGGGTGGACACTCTTGGGGCTGAGAGGTTCGGTGAGGTTGGGTGAGCCAACGCAGACCCTTTCAAGTAATACTGCATGGTAGCCATCCCATGGGTCCCAAATCTCCAGGTTCAAGGGCATCTTCCTACATCGAAAACAGGCATTAGAAACCCAGAAGATGGTACACCGTGTGATCGGGAAAGGTTTCTAAAACGCACCTCATTTCTCATCTCCTTGGCTCGGGTTCGCCATTCCAGCCGATTTACTAGCCATCTCCCTCCTTGGAGAATCAGCACCTTTAACCTCCTGTTCCGTACAGGTTGCAATTTGTCCTGATGATGAACGGGAAGAGGGGGCACCAATGAGAGACCAGCTCTAGGTGTTGGGACAGGCACAGGTCACTCTATTTTCCCATCAGGAAGAAGAATTAAGCACAAGCGCAGCCTGCCCCCCAGAACCAGAAGAGGGCCTGAAGCAATCCTGCGCTTTTGCGGCCAGCTCCCAAAAAAGCGAGTTGAAAAATGTAGCTCAGGGGCACTGCAATTCACAAACCTGCAGAGTTTTAAATGATAACTCTCGTCCACAAATATATTAAGGGAAGGCAACGAAGAGGCTTTGAAAACAAGGCAGAATTGCAGGAAACAGATTTCAGGAGGTAGATTTGAATCGCCTTGAAAGCACATGAAAAGCGGCAAAACGTGGACAATGATGCCCTTGGCCAAAAAGGGCGTATGCGTTTTTTCCTGAATATATTCAGGAAAAAACGCATACGCCCTTTTTGGCCAACCAAGCAACCTGGAAAGGCAAATCAGCGCTCCAAAGAAGTCTCGCTTCCCAGCGGGCAAAAGGGCCATGCGGAAAAAAGTGTCCAAACCAGAAATGCAGGACCGGCCATGGAGAAATGGGAGCCTTGCTACGCTGATGGGTGGGATGTAAATTGCCAACAGCCACTCTGGAGAAGTGTACGGTGTGTTCTGAAACATCTAAAAAACACAGCTTGGAGAGCATAGGGCACTTCCACTCATGGCCGTATAAATTGGGAAAACTAAAAAGCAGCAAGACACAGGCACCCCAAAGTTTAGGGCTGCTCTGTTGACAAGAACCCTCACTTCATTACACCTTAATTATCCTAGGAGAGAGAAAAATGCATAAAGAAGTTGTGGTCCTCATGTACAATGGAATATCACTCAGCCATGAAATCAACTTCATAAGGCTAGAGGAAGCACGATGAGAGGATTTAGGTACGACGATTCTAAGTGAAATAAGTCACACAGAAAAAGACACTTATCATAAGATATCACTTATAGAGGGAATGTAAAAACCGCTACACTTGAACTGAATTGCAAAACAGAACAGAGTCACACATTTAGAAAACACACTATGGCTGCTGAACGGGAAAGGTGAGGTGGGGTGATGCATAAAACAAGGGTTTCAAATTAGCTCAGATACCGTTCCATAAACCCAATATGTAACAGACAAGACCTATTCCTTTTTCAGTGAACTGGACTCAACACCCCCTATTCACCGCACAAGAATATATCTGAGTAGTAAGAATCTTCAAACCTATGTATTGATATCTCTCTGTAAGTGAGTCAAGGGGGTGTAAAGCGCCATAAACACAGCCGTGAAAAGCAGCTAAACCCCATTATAAAAATAAATTACTTTTCAAAACCAGTGAAACAAAGACAGTGAAAGAGAGAGAAATTCTTACAAAATTCGTTCAGGGGCTGTGATGCAACCTGGATTGACCATATCTAGACCCACAGCTGATTGAGACATAAGGGTGGACACTCTTGGGGCTGAGAGGTTCGGTGAGGTTGGGTGAGCCAACGCAGACCCTTTCAAGTAATACTGCATGGTAGCCATCCCATGGGTCCCAAATCTCCAGGTTCAAGGGCATCTTCCTACATCGAAAACAGGCATTAGAAACCCAGAAGATGGTACACCGTGTGATCTGGAAAGGTTTCTAAAACGCAGCTCATTTCTCATCTCCTTGGCTCGGGTTCGCCATTCCAGCCGATTTACTAGCCATCTCCCTCCTTGGAGAATCAGCACCTTTAACCTCCTGTTCCGTATAGGTTGCAATTTGTCCTGATGATGAACGGGAAGACGGGGAACCAATGAGAGACTAGCTCTAGGTGTTGGGACAGGCACAGGTCACTCTATTTTCCCATCAGGAAGAAGAATTAAGCACAAGCGCAACCTGCCCCCCAGAACCAGAAGAGGGCCTGAAGCAATCCTGCGCTTTTGCGGCCAGCTCCCAAAAAAGCGAGTTGAAAAATGGAGCTCAGGGGCACTGCAATTCACAAACCTGCAGAGTTTTAAATGATAACTCTCGTCCACAAATATATTAAGGGAAGGCAACGAAGAGGCTTTGAAAACAAGGCAGAATTGCAGGAAACAGATTTCAGGAGGTAGATTCGAATCGCCTTGAAAGCACATGAAAAGCGGCAAAACGTGGACAATGATGCCCTTGGCCAAAAAGGGCGTATGCGTTTTTTCCTGAATATATTCAGGAAAAAACGCATACGCCCTTTTTGGCCAACCAAGCAACCTGGAAAGGCAAATCAGCGCTCCAAAGAAGTCTCGCTTCCCAGCGGGCCAAAGGGCCATGCGGAAAAAAGTGTCCAAACCAGAAATGCAGGACCGGCCATGGAGAAATGGGAGCCTTGCTACACTGATGGGTGGGATGTAAATTGCCAACAGCCACTCTGGAGAAGTGTACGGTGTGTTCTGAAACATCTAAAAAACACAGCTTGGAGAGCATAGGGCACTTCCACTCATGGGCGTATAAATTGGGAAAACTAAAAATCAGCAAGACACAGGCACCCCAAAGTTTAGGGCTGCTCTGTTGACAAGAACCCCCACTTCATTACACCGTAAATATCCTAGGAGAGAGAAAAATGGATAAAGAAGTTGTGGTCCTCATGTACAATGGAATATCACTCAGCCATGAAATCAACTTCATAAGGCTAGAAGCAGCACGATGAGAGGATTTAGGTACGACGATTCTAAGTGAAATAAGTCACACAGAAAAAGACACTTATCATAAGATTTCACTTATAGAGGGAATGTAAAAACCGCTACACTTGAACTGAATTGCAAAACAGAACAGAGTCACACATTTAGAAAACACACTATGGCTGCTGAACGGGAAAGGTGAGGTGGGGTGATGCATAAAACAAGGGATTCAAATTAGCTCAGATACCGTTCCATAAACCCAATATGTAACAGACAAGACCTATTCCTTTTTCAGTGAACTGGACTCAACACCCCCTATTCACCGCACAAGAATATATCTGACTAGTAAGAATCTGCAAACCTATGTATTGATATCTCTCTGTAAGTGAGTCAAGGGGGTGTAAAGCGCCATAAACACAGCCGTGAAAAGCAGCTAAACCCCATTATAAAAATAAATTACTTTTCAAAACCAGTGAAACAAAGACAGTGAAAGAGAGACAAATTCTTACAAAATTCGTTCAGGGGCTGTGATGCAACCTGGATTGACCATATCTAGACCCACAGCTGATTGAGACATAAGGGTGGACACTCTTGGGGCTGAGAGGTATGGTGAGGTTGGGTGAGCCAACGCAGACCCTTTCAAGTAATACTGCATGGTAGCCATCCCATGGGTCCCAAATCTCCAGGTTCAAGGGCATCTTCCTACATCGAAAACAGGCATTAGAAACCCAGAAGATGGTACACCGTGTGATCGGGAAAGGTTTCTAAAACGCAGCTCATTTCTCATCTCCTTGGCTCGGGTTCGCCATTCCAGCCGATTTACTAGCCATCTCCCTCCTTGGAGAATCAGCACCTTTAACCTCCTGTTCCGTATAGGTTGCAATTTGTCCTGATGATGAACGGGAAGACGGGGAACCAATGAGAGACTAGCTCTAGGTGTTGGGACAGGCACAGGTCACTCTATTTTCCCATCAGGAAGAAGAATTAAGCACAAGCGCAGCCTGCCCCCCAGAACCAGAAGAGGGCCTGAAGCAATCCTGCGCTTTTGCGGCCAGCTCCCAAAAAAGCGAGTTGAAAAATGGAGCTCAGGGGCACTGCAATTCACAAACCTGCAGAGTTTTAAATGATAACTCTCGTCCACAAATATATTAAGGGAAGGCAACGAAGAGGCTTTGAAAACAAGGCAGAATTGCAGGAAACAGATTTCAGGAGGTAGATTCGAATCGCCTTGAAAGCACATGAAAAGCGGCAAAACGTGGACAATGATGCCCTTGGCCAAAAAGGGCGTATGCGTTTTTTCCTGAATATATTCAGGAAAAAACGCATACGCCCTTTTTGGCCAACCAAGCAACCTGGAAAGGCAAATCAGCGCTCCAAAGAAGTCTCGCTTCCCAGCGGGCCAAAGGGCCATGCGGAAAAAAGTGTCCAAACCAGAAATGCAGGACCGGCCATGGAGAAATGGGAGCCTTGCTACACTGATGGGTGGGATGTAAATTGCCAACAGCCACTCTGGAGAAGTGTACGGTGTGTTCTGAAACATCTAAAAAACACAGCTTGGAGAGCATAGGGCACTTCCACTCATGGGCGTATAAATTGGGAAAACTAAAAATCAGCAAGACACAGGCACCCCAAAGTTTAGGGCTGCTCTGTTGACAAGAACCCCCACTTCATTACACCTTAAATATCCTAGGAGAGAGAAAAATGGATAAAGAAGTTGTGGTCCTCATGTACAATGGAATATCACTCAGCCATGAAATCAACTTCATAAGGCTAGAAGCAGCACGATGAGAGGATTTAGGTACGACGATTCTAAGTGAAATAAGTCACACAGAAAAAGACACTTATAATAAGATATCACTTATAGAGGGAATGTAAAATCCGCTACACTTGAACTGAATTGCAAAACAGAACAGAGTCACACATTTAGAAAACACACAATGGCTGCTGAACGGGAAAGGTGAGGTGGGGTGATGCATAAAACAAGGGTTTCAAATTAGCTCAGATACCGTTCCATAAACCCAATATGTAACAGACAAGACCTATTCCTTTTTCAGTGAACTGGACTCAACACCCCCTATTCACCGCACAAGAATATATCTGACTAGTAAGAATCTTCAAACCTATGTATTGATATCTCTCTGTAAGTGAGTCAAGGGGGTGTAAAGCGCCATAAACACAGCCGTGAAAAGCAGCTAAACCCCATTATAAAAATAAATTACTTTTCAAAACCAGTGAAACAAAGACAGTGAAAGAGAGAGAAATTCTTACAAAATTCGTTCAGGGGCTGTGATGCAACCTGGATTGACCATATCTAGACCCACAGCTGATTGAGACATAAGGGTGGACACTCTTGGGGCTGAGAGGTACGGTGAGGTTGGGTGAGCCAACGCAGACCCTTTCAAGTAATACTGCATGGTAGCCATCCCATGGGTCCCAAATCTCCAGGTTCAAGGGCATCTTCCTACATCGAAAACAGGCATTAGAAACCCAGAAGATGGTACACCGTGTGATCGGGAAAGGTTTCTAAAACGCACCTCATTTCTCATCTCCTTGATTCGGGTTCGCCATTCCAGCCGATTTACTAGCCATCTTCCTCCTTGGAGAATCAGCACCTTTAACCTCCTGTTCCGTACAGGTTGCAATTTGTCCTGATGATGAACGGGAAGAGGGGGAACCAATGAGAGACTAGCTCTAGGTGTTGGGACAGGCACAGGTCACTCTATTTTCCCATCAGGAAGAAGAATTAAGGACAAGCGCAGCCTGCCCCCCAGAACCAGAAGAGGGCCTGAAGCAATCCTGCGCTTTTGCGGCCAGCTCCCAAAAAAGCGAGTTGAAAAATGGAGCTCAGGGGCACTGCAATTCACAAACCTGCAGAGTTTTAAATGATAACTCTCGTCCACAAATATATTAAGGGAAGGCAACGAAGAGGCTTTGAAAACAAGGCAGAATTGCAGGAAACAGATTTCAGGAGGTAGATTTGAATCGCCTTGAAAGCACATGAAAAGCGGCAAAACGTGGACAATGATGCCCTTGGCCAAAAAGGGCGTATGCGTTTTTTCCTGAATATATTCAGGAAAAAATGCATACGCCCTTTTTGGCCAACCAAGCAACCTGGAAATGCAAATCAGCGCTCCAAAGAAGTCTCGCTTCCCAGCGGGCCAAAGGGCCATGCGGAAAAAAGTGTCCAAACCAGAAATGCAGGACCGGCCATGGAGAAATGGGAGCCTTGCTACGCTGATGGGTGGGATGTAAATTGCCAACAGCCACTCTGGAGAAGTGTACGGTGTGTTCTGAAACATCTAAAAAACACAGCTTGGAGAGCATAGGGCACTTCCACTCAAGGGCGTATAAATTGGGAAAACTAAAAATCAGCAAGACACAGGCACCCCAAAGTTTAGGGCTGCTCTGTTGACAAGAACCCCCACTTCATTACACCTTAAATATCCTAGGAAAGAGAAAAATGGATAAAGAAGTTGTGGTCCTCAGGTACAATGGAATATCACTCAGCCATGAAATCAACGTCATAAGGCTAGAAGCAGCACGATGAGAGGATTTAGGTACGACGATTCTAAGTGAAATAAGTCACACAGAAACAGACACTTATCATAAGATATCACTTATAGAGGGAATGTAAAAACCGCTACACTTGAACTGAATTGCAAAACAGAACAGAGTCACACATTTAGAAAACACACTATGGCTGCTGAACGGGAAAGGTGAGGTGGGGTGATGCATAAAACAAGGGTTTCAAATTAGCTCAGATACCGTTCCATAAACCCAATATGTAACAGACAAGACCTATTCCTTTTTCAGTGAACTGGATTCAACACCCCCTATTCACCGCACAAGAATATATCTGAGTAGTAAGAATCTTCAAACCTATGTATTGATATCTCTCTGTAAGTGAGTCAAGGGGGTGTAAAGCGCCATAAACACAGCCGTGAAAAGCAGCTAAACCCCATTATAAAAATAAATTACTTTTCAAAACCAGTGAAACAAAGACAGTGAAAGAGAGAGAAATTCTTACAAAATTCGTTCAGGGGCTGTGATGCAACCTGGATTGACCATATCTAGACCCACAGCTGATTGAGACATAAGGGTGGACACTCTTGGGGCTGAGAGGTTCGGTGAGGTTGGGTGAGCCAACGCAGACCCTTTCAAGTAATACTGCATGGTAGCCATCCCATGGGTCCCAAATCTCCAGGTTCAAGGGCATCTTCCTACATCGACAACAGGCATGAGAAACCCAGAAGATGGTACACCGTGTGATCGGGAAAGGTTTCTAAAACGCACCTCATTTCTCATCTCCTTGGCTCGGGTTCGCCATTCCAGCCGATTTACTAGCCATCTCCCTCCTTGGAGAATCAGCACCTTTAACCTCCTGTTCCGTACAGGTTGCAATTTGTCCTGATGATGAACGGGAAGAGGGGGAACCAATGAGAGACTAGCTCTAGGTGTTGGGACAGGCACAGGTCACTCTATTTTCCCATCAGGAAGAAGAATTAAGCACAAGCGCAGCCTGCCCCCCAGAACCAGAAGAGGGCCTGAAGCAATCCTGCGCTTTTGCGGCCAGCTCCCAAAAAAGCGAGTTGAAAAATGGAGCTCAGGGGCACTGCAATTCACAAACCTGCAGAGTTTTAAATGATACCTCTCGTCCACAAATATATTAAGGGAAGGCAACGAAGAGGCTTTGATAACAAGGCAGAATTGCAGGAAACAGATTTCAGGAGGTAGATTTGAATCGCCTTGAAAGCACATGAAAAGCGGCAAAACGTGGACAATGATGCCCTTGGCCAAAAAGGGCGTATGCGTTTTTTCCTGAATATATTCAGGAAAAAACGCATACGCCCTTTTTGGCCAACCAAGCAACCTGGAAAGGCAAATCAGCGCTCCAAAGAAGTCTCGCTTCCCAGCGGGCAAAAGGGCCATGCGAAAAAAAGTGTCCAAACCAGAAATGCAGGACCGGCCATGGAGAAATGGGAGCCTTGCTACGCTGATGGCTGGGATGTAAATTGCCAACAGCCACTCTGGAGACGTGTACGGTGTGTTCTGAAACATCTAAAAAACACAGCTTGGAGAGCATAGGGCACTTCCACTCATGGGCGTATAAATTGGGAAAACTAAAAATCAGCAAGACACAGGCACCCCAAAGTTTAGGGCTGCTCTGTTGACAAGAACCCCCACTTCATTACACCTTAAATATCCTAGGAGAGAGAAAAATGGATAAAGAAGTTGTGGTCCTCATGTACAATGGAATATCACTCAGCCATGAAATCAACTTCATAAGGCTAGAAGCAGCACGATGAGAGGATTTAGGTACGACGATTCTAAGTGAAATATGTCACACAGAAAAAGACACTTATAATAAGATATCACTTATAGAGGGAATGTAAAAACCGCTACACTTGAACTGAATTGCAAAACAGAACAGAGTCACACATTTAGAAAACACACAATGGCTGCTGAACGGGAAAGGTGAGGTGGGGTGATGCATAAAACAAGGGTTTCAAATTAGCTCAGATACCGTTCCATAAACCCAATATGTAACAGACAAGACCTATTCCTTTTTCAGTGAACTGGACTCAACACCCCCTATTCACCGCACAAGAATATATCTGACTAGTAAGAATCTTCAAACCTATGTATTGATATCTCTCTGTAAGTGAGTCAAGGGGGTGTAAAGCGCCATAAACACAGCCGTGAAAAGCAGCTAAACCCCATTATAAAAATAAATTACTTTTCAAAACCAGTGAAACAAAGACAGTGAAAGAGAGAGAAATTCTTACAAAATTCGTTCAGGGGCTGTGATGCAACCTGGATTGACCATATCTAGACCCACAGCTGATTGAGACATAAGGGTGGACACTCTTGGGGCTGAGAGGTACGGTGAGGTTGGGTGAGCCAACGCAGACCCTTTCAAGTAATACTGCATGGTAGCCATCCCATGGGTCCCAAATCTCCAGGTTCAAGGGCATCTTCCTACATCGAAAACAGGCATTAGAAACCCAGAAGATGGTACACCGTGTGATCGGGAAAGGTTTCTAAAACGCACCTCATTTCTCATCTCCTTGATTCGGGTTCGCCATTCCAGCCGATTTACTAGCCATCTTCCTCCTTGGAGAATCAGCACCTTTAACCTCCTGTTCCGTACAGGTTGCAATTTGTCCTGATGATGAACGGGAAGAGGGGGAACCAATGAGAGACTAGCTCTAGGTGTTGGGACAGGCACAGGTCACTCTATTTTCCCATCAGGAAGAAGAATTAAGGACAAGCGCAGCCTGCCCCCCAGAACCAGAAGAGGGCCTGAAGCAATCCTGCGCTTTTGCGGCCAGCTCCCAAAAAAGCGAGTTGAAAAATGGAGCTCAGGGGCACTGCAATTCACAAACCTGCAGAGTTTTAAATGATAACTCTCGTCCACAAATATATTAAGGGAAGGCAACGAAGAGGCTTTGAAAACAAGGCAGAATTGCAGGAAACAGATTTCAGGAGGTAGATTTGAATCGCCTTGAAAGCACATCAAAAGCGGCAAAACGTGGACAATGATGCCCTTGGCCAAAAAGGGCGTATGCGTTTTTTCCTGAATATATTCAGGAAAAAACGCATACGCCCTTTTTGGCCAACCAAGCAACCTGGAAATGCAAATCAGCGCTCCAAAGAAGTCTCGCTTCCCAGCGGGCCAAAGGGCCATGCGGAAAAAAGTGTCCAAACCAGAAATGCAGGACCGGCCATGGAGAAATGGGAGCCTTGCTACGCTGATGGGTGGGATGTAAATTGCCAACAGCCACTCTGGAGAAGTGTACGGTGTGTTCTGAAACATCTAAAAAACACAGCTTGGAGAGCATAGGGCACTTCCACTCAAGGGCGTATAAATTGGGAAAACTAAAAATCAGCAAGACACAGGCACCCTAAAGTTTAGGGCTGCTCTGTTGACAAGAACCCCCACTTCATTACACCTTAAATATCCTAGGAAAGAGAAAAATGGATAAAGAAGTTGTGGTCCTCAGGTACAATGGAATATCACTCAGCCATGAAATCAACGTCATAAGGCTAGAAGCAGCACGATGAGAGGATTTAGGTACGACGATTCTAAGTGAAATAAGTCACACAGAAAAAGACACTTATCATAAGATATCACTTATAGAGGGAATGTAAAAACCGCTACACTTGAACTGAATTGCAAAACAGAACAGAGTCACACATTTAGAAAACACACTATGGCTGCTGAACGGGAAAGGTGAGGTGGGGTGATGCATAAAACAAGGGTTTCAAATTAGCTCAGATACCGTTCCATAAACCCAATATGTAACAGACAAGACCTATTCCTTTTTCAGTGAACTGGATTCAACACCCCCTATTCACCGCACAAGAATATATCTGAGTAGTAAGAATCTTCAAACCTATGTATTGATATCTCTCTGTAAGTGAGTCAAGGGGGTGTAAAGCGCCATAAACACAGCCGTGAAAAGCAGCTAAACCCCATTATAAAAATAAATTACTTTTCAAAACCAGTGAAACAAAGACAGTGAAAGAGAGAGAAATTCTTACAAAATTCGTTCAGGGGCTGTGATGCAACCTGGATTGACCATATCTAGACCCACAGCTGATTGAGACATAAGGGTGGACACTCTTGGGGCTGAGAGGTTCGGTGAGGTTGGGTGAGCCAACGCAGACCCTTTCAAGTAATACTGCATGGTAGCCATCCCATGGGTCCCAAATCTCCAGGTTCAAGGGCATCTTCCTACATCGACAACAGGCATGAGAAACCCAGAAGATGGTACACCGTGTGATCGGGAAAGGTTTCTAAAACGCACCTCATTTCTCATCTCCTTGGCTCGGGTTCGCCATTCCAGCCGATTTACTAGCCATCTCCCTCCTTGGAGAATCAGCACCTTTAACCTCCTGTTCCGTACAGGTTGCAATTTGTCCTGATGATGAACGGGAAGAGGGGGAACCAATGAGAGACTAGCTCTAGGTGTTGGGACAGGCACAGGTCACTCTATTTTCCCATCAGGAAGAAGAATTAAGCACAAGCGCAGCCTGCCCCCCAGAACCAGAAGAGGGCCTGAAGCAATCCTGCGCTTTTGCGGCCAGCTCCCAAAAAAGCGAGTTGAAAAATGGAGCTCAGGGGCACTGCAATTCACAAACCTGCAGAGTTTTAAATGATAACTCTCGTCCACAAATATATTAAGGGAAGGCAACGAAGAGGCTTTGAAAACAAGGCAGAATTGCAGGAAACAGATTTCAGGAGGTAGATTTGAATCGCCTTGAAAGCACATGAAAAGCGGCAAAACGTGGACAATGATGCCCTTGGCCAAAAAGGGCGTATGCGTTTTTTCCTGAATATATTCAGGAAAAAACGCATACGCCCTTTTTGGCCAACCAAGCAACCTGGAAAGGCAAATCAGCGCTCCAAAGAAGTCTCGCTTCCCAGCGGGCAAAAGGGCCATGCGAAAAAAAGTGTCCAAACCAGAAATGCAGGACCGGCCATGGAGAAATGGGAGCCTTGCTACGCTGATGGCTGGGATGTAAATTGCCAACAGCCACTCTGGAGACGTGTACGGTGTGTTCTGAAACATCTAAAAAACACAGCTTGGAGAGCATAGGGCACTTCCACTCATGGGCGTATAAATTGGGAAAACTAAAAATCAGCAAGACACAGGCACCCCAAAGTTTAGGGCTGCTCTGTTGACAAGAACCCCCACTTCATTACACCTTAAATATCCTAGGAGAGAGAAAAATGGATAAAGAAGTTGTGGTCCTCATGTACAATGGAATATCACTCAGCCATGAAATCAACTTCATAAGGCTAGAAGCAGCACGATGAGAGGATTTAGGTACGACGATTCTAAGTGAAATATGTCACACAGAAAAAGACACTTATAATAAGATATCACTTATAGAGGGAATGTAAAAACCGCTACACTTGAACTGAATTGCAAAACAGAACAGAGTCACACATTTAGAAAACACACAATGGCTGCTGAACGGGAAAGGTGAGGTGGGGTGATGCATAAAACAAGGGTTTCAAATTAGCTCAGATACCGTTCCATAAACCCAATATGTAACAGACAAGACCTATTCCTTTTTCAGTGAACTGGACTCAACACCCCCTATTCACCGCACAAGAATATATCTGACTAGTAAGAATCTTCAAACCTATGTATTGATATCTCTCTGTAAGTGAGTCAAGGGGGTGTAAAGCGCCATAAACACAGCCGTGAAAAGCAGCTAAACCCCATTATAAAAATAAATTACTTTTCAAAACCAGTGAAACAAAGACAGTGAAAGAGAGAGAAATTCTTACAAAATTCGTTCAGGGGCTGTGATGCAACCTGGATTGACCATATCTAGACCCACAGCTGATTGAGACATAAGGGTGGACACTCTTGGGGCTGAGAGGTACGGTGAGGTTGGGTGAGCCAACGCAGACCCTTTCAAGTAATACTGCATGGTAGCCATCCCATGGGTCCCAAATCTCCAGGTTCAAGGGCATCTTCCTACATCGAAAACAGGCATTAGAAACCCAGAAGATGGTACACCGTGTGATCGGGAAAGGTTTCTAAAACGCAGCTCATTTCTCATCTCCTTGGCTCGGGTTCGCCATTCCAGCCGATTTACTAGCCATCTCCCTCCTTGGAGAATCAGCACCTTTAACCTCCTGTTCCGTATAGGTTGCAATTTGTCCTGATGATGAACGGGAAGACGGGGAACCAATGAGAGACTAGCTCTAGGTGTTGGGACAGGCACAGGTCACTCTATTTTCCCATCAGGAAGAAGAATTAAGCACAAGCGCAACCTGCCCCCCAGAACCAGAAGAGGGCCTGAAGCAATCCTGCGCTTTTGCGGCCAGCTCCCAAAAAAGCGAGTTGAAAAATGGAGCTCAGGGGCACTGCAATTCACAAACCTGCAGAGTTTAAATGATAACTCTCGTCCACAAATATATTAAGGGAAGGCAACGAAGAGGCTTTGAAAACAAGGCAGAATTGCAGGAAACAGATTTCAGGAGGTAGATTCGAATCGCCTTGAAAGCACATGAAAAGCGGCAAAACGTGGACAATGATGCCCTTGGCCAAAAAGGGCGTACGCGTTTTTTCCTGAATATATTCAGGAAAAAACGCATACGCCCTTTTTGGCCAACCAAGCAACCTGGAAAGGCAAATCAGCGCTCCAAAGAAGTCTCGCTTCCCAGCGGGCCAAAGGGCCATGCGGAAAAAAGTGTCCAAACCAGAAATGCAGGACCGGCCATGGAGAAATGGGAGCCTTGCTACACTGATGGGTGGGATGTAAATTGCCAACAGCCACTCTGGAGAAGTGTACGGTGTGTTCTGAAACATCTAAAAAACACAGCTTGGAGAGCATAGGGCACTTCCACTCATGGGCGTATAAATTGGGAAAACTAAAAATCAGCAAGACACAGGCACCCCAAAGTTTAGGGCTGCTCTGTTGACAAGAACCCCCACTTCATTACACCGTAAATATCCTAGGAGAGAGAAAAATGGATAAAGAAGTTGTGGTCCTCATGTACAATGGAATATCACTCAGCCATGAAATCAACTTCATAAGGCTAGAAGCAGCACGATGAGAGGATTTAGGTACGACGATTCTAAGTGAAATAAGTCACACAGAAAAAGACACTTATCATAAGATTTCACTTATAGAGGGAATGTAAAAACCGCTACACTTGAACTGAATTGCAAAACAGAACAGAGTCACACATTTAGAAAACACACTATGGCTGCTGAACGGGAAAGGTGAGGTGGGGTGATGCATAAAACAAGGGATTCAAATTAGCTCAGATACCGTTCCATAAACCCAATATGTAACAGACAAGACCTATTCCTTTTTCAGTGAACTGGACTCAACACCCCCTATTCACCGCACAAGAATATATCTGACTAGTAAGAATCTGCAAACCTATGTATTGATATCTCTCTGTAAGTGAGTCAAGGGGGTGTAAAGCGCCATAAACACAGCCGTGAAAAGCAGCTAAACCCCATTATAAAAATAAATTACTTTTCAAAACCAGTGAAACAAAGACAGTGAAAGAGAGACAAATTCTTACAAAATTCGTTCAGGGGCTGTGATGCAACCTGGATTGACCATATCTAGACCCACAGCTGATTGAGACATAAGGGTGGACACTCTTGGGGCTGAGAGGTATGGTGAGGTTGGGTGAGCCAACGCAGACACTTTCAAGTAATACTGCATGGTAGCCATCCCATGGGTCCCAAATCTCCAGGTTCAAGGGCATCTTCCTACATCGAAAACAGGCATTAGAAACCCAGAAGATGGTACACCGTGTGATCGGGAAAGGTTTCTAAAACGCAGCTCATTTCTCATCTCCTTGGCTCGGGTTCGCCATTCCAGCCGATTTACTAGCCATCTCCCTCCTTGGAGAATCAGCACCTTTAACCTCCTGTACCGTATAGGTTGCAATTTGTCCTGATGATGAACGGGAAGACGGGGAACCAATGAGAGACTAGCTCTAGGTGTTGGGACAGGCACAGGTCACTCTATTTTCCCATCAGGAAGAAGAATTAAGCACAAGCGCAGCCTGCCCCCCAGAACCAGAAGAGGGCCTGAAGCAATCCTGCGCTTTTGCGGCCAGCTCCCAAAAAAGCGAGTTGAAAAATGGAGCTCAGGGGCACTGCAATTCACAAACCTGCAAAGTTTTAAATGATAACTCTCGTCCACAAATATATTAAGGGAAGGCAACGAAGAGGCTTTGATAACAAGGCAGAATTGCAGGAAACAGATTTCAGGAGGTAGATTTGAATCGCCTTGAAAGCACATGAAAAGCGGCAAAACGTGGACAATGATGCCCTTGGCCAAAAAGGGCGTATGCGTTTTTTCCTGAATATATTCAGGAAAAAACGCATACGCCCTTTTTGGCCAACCAAGCAACCTGGAAAGGCAAATCAGCGCTCCAAAGAAGTCTGGCTTCCCAGCGGGCAAAAGGGCCATGCGGAAAAAAGTGTCCAAACCAGAAATGCAGGACCGGCCATGGAGAAATGGGAGCCTTGCTACGCTGATGGGTGGGATGTAAATTGCCAACAGCCACTCTGGAGAAGTGTACGGTGTGTCCTGAAACATCTAAAAAACACAGCTTGGAGAGCATAGGGCACTTCCACTCATGGGCGTATAAATTGGGAAAACTAAAAATCAGCAAGACACAGGCACCCCAAAGTTTAGGGCTGCTCTGATGACAAGAACCCCCACTTTCATTACACCTTCAATATCCTAGGAAAGAAAAAAATGGATAAAGAAGTTGTGGTCCTCATGTACAATGGAATATCACTCAGCCATGAAATCAACGTCATAAGGCTAGTAGCAGCACGATGAGTGGATTTAGGTACGACGACTCTAAGTGAAATAAAAGTCACACAGAAAAAGACACTTATCATAAGATATCACTTATAGAGGGAATGTAAAAACCACTACACTTGAACTGAATTACAAAACAGAACAGAGTCACACGTTTAGAAAACACACTATGGCTGCTGAACGGGAAAGGTAAGGTGGGGTGATGCATAAAACAAGGGTTTCGAATTAGCTCAGATACCGTTCCATAAACCCAATATGTAATAGACAAGACCTACGCCTTGCTCAGTGAACTGGACTCAACACCCCCTATTCACTGCACAAGAATATATCTGACTAGTAAGAATCTTCAAACCTATGTATTGATATCTCTCTGTAAGTGAGTCAAGGGGGTGTAAAGCGGCTTAAACACAGCCGTGAAAAGCAGCTAAACCCCATTATAAAAATAAATTACTTTTCAAAACCCGTGAAACAAAGACAGTGAAAGAGAGACAAATACTTACAAAATTGTTCAGGGTCTGTGATGCAACCTGGATTGACGATATCTAGACCCACAGCTAATTGAGACATAAGGGTGGACACTCTTGGGGCTGAGAGTTTTGGTGAGGTTGGGTGAGCCAACACAGACCCTTTAAAGTAATACTGCATGGTACCCATCCCATGGGTCCCAAATCTCCAGGTTCAAGGGCATCTTCCTACATCGAAAACGTGCATGAGAAACCCAGAAGATGGTACACTGTGTGATCGGGAAAGGTTTCTGAAACGCACCTCATTTCTCATCTCCTTGTGCTCGGGTTCGCCATTCCAACCGTTTTACTAGCCATCTCCCTCCTTGGAGAATCAGCACCTTTAACCTCCTGTTCCGTACAGGTTGCAATTTGTCCTGAGGATGAACGGGAAGAGGGGGAACCAATGAGAGACTAGCTCTAGGGGTTGGGACACGCACAGGTCACTCGATTTTCCCATCAGGAAGAAGAATTAAGCACAAGCTCAGCCTGCCACCCCGAACCAGAAGAGGGCCTCAAGCAATCCTGTGCTTTTGCGGCTTGTTCCCAAAAAAGTGACTTGAAAAATGGAGCTCAGGGGCACTGCAATTCACAAACCTGCAGAGATTTAAATGATAACTCTCGTCCACAAATATATTGAGGGAAGGCAACGAAGAGGTTTTGAAAGCAAGGCAGAATTGCAGGAAACAGATTTCAGGAGGTAGATTCGAATCGCCTTGAAAGCACATGAAAAGCGGCAAAACGTGGACAATGATGCCCTTGGCCAAAAAGGGCGTATGCGTTTTTTCCTGAATATATTCAGGAAAAAAAGCATACGCCCTTTTTGGCCAACCAAGCAACCTGGAAAGGCAAATCAGCGCACCAAAGAAGTCTGGCTTCCCAGCGGGCAAAAGGGCCATGCGGAAAAAAGTGTCAAAACCAGAAATGCAGGACCGGCCATGGAGAAATGGGAGCCTTGCTACGCTGATGGGCGGGATGTAATTTGCCAACAGCCACTCTGAAGAAGTGTACAGTGTGTCCTGAAACATCTAAAAAACACAGCTTCGAGAGCATAGGGCACTTCCACTCATGGGCGTATAAATTGGGAAAACTAAAATTCAGCAAGACACAGGCACTCCAAAGTATAGAGCTGCTCTGTTGACAAGAACCCACACTTCATTACACCCTAAATATCCTAGGAGAGAGAAAAATGCATAAAGAAGTTGTGGTCCTCATGTACAATGGAATATCACTCAGCCATGAAATCAACGTCATAAGGCTAGTAGCAGCACGATGAGTGGATTTAGGTACGACGATTCTAAGTGAAATAAGTCACACAGAAAAAGACACTTATCATAAGATATCACTTATAGAGGGAATGTAAAAACCGCTACACTTGAACTGAATTGCAAAACAGAACAGAGTCACACATTTAGAGAACACACTATGGCTGCTGAACGGGAAAGGTGAGGTGGGGTGATGCATAAAACAAGGGTTTCAAATTAGCTCAGATACCGTTCCATAAACCCAATATGTAACAGACAAGACCTATTCCTTTTTCAGTGAACTGGACTCAACACCCCCTATTCACCGCACAAGAATATATCTGAGTAGTAAGAATCTTCAAACCTATGTATTGATATCTCTCTGTAAGTGAGTCAAGGGGGTGTAAAGCGCCATAAACACAGCCGTGAAAAGCAGCTAAACCCCATTATAAAAATAAATTACTTTTCAAAACCAGTGAAACAAAGACAGTGAAAGAGAGAGAAATTCTTACAAAATTCGTTCAGGGGCTGTGATGCAACCTGGATTGACCATATCTAGACCCACAGCTGATTGAGACATAAGGGTGGACACTCTTGGGGCTGAGAGGTTCGGTGAGGTTGGGTGAGCCAACGCAGACCCTTTCAAGTAATACTGCATGGTAGCCATCCCATGGGTCCCAAATCTCCAGGTTCAAGGGCATCTTCCTACGTCGACAACAGGCATGAGAAACCCAGAAGATGGTACACCGTGTGATCGGGAAAGGTTTCTAAAACGCACCTCATTTCTCATCTCCTTGGCTCGGGTTCGCCATTCCAGCCGATTTACTAGCCATCTCCCTCCTTGGAGAATCAGCACCTTTAACCTCCTGTTCCGTACAGGTTGCAATTTGTCCTGATGATGAACGGGAAGAGGGGGAACCAATGAGAGACTAGCTCTAGGTGTTGGGACAGGCACAGGTCACTCTATTTTCCCATCAGGAAGAAGAATTAAGCACAAGCGCAGCCTGCCCCCCAGAACCAGAAGAGGGCCTGAAGCAATCCTGCGCTTTTGCGGCCAGCTCCCAAAAAAGCGAGTTGAAAAATAGAGCTCAGGGGCACTGCAATTCACAAACCTGCAGAGTTTTAAATGATAACTCTCGTCCACAAATATATTAAGGGAAGGCAACGAAGAGGCTTTGATAACAAGGCAGAATTGCAGGAAACAGATTTCAGGAGGTAGATTTGAATCGCCTTGAAAGCACATGAAAAGCGGCAAAACGTGGACAATGATGCCCTTGGCCAAAAAGGGCGTATGCGTTTTTTCCTGAATATATTCAGGAAAAAACGCATACGCCCTTTTTGGCCAACCAAGCAACCTGGAAAGGCAAATCAGCGCTCCAAAGAAGTCTCGCTTCCCAGCGGGCAAAAGGGCCATGCGGAAAAAAGTGTCCAAACCAGAAATGCAGGACCGGCCATGGAGAAATGGGAGCCTTGCTACGCTGATGGGTGGGATGTAAATTGCCAACAGCCACTCTGGAGAAGTGTACGGTGTGTTCTGAAACATCTAAAAAACACAGCTTGGAGAGCATAGGGAACTTCCACTCATGGCCGTATAAATTGGGAAAACTAAAAAGCAGCAAGACACAGGTACCCCAAAGTTTAGGGCTGCTCTGTTGACAAGAACCCCCACTTCATTACACCTTAAATATCCTAGGAGAGAGAAAAATGGATAAAGAAGTTGTGGTCCTCATGTACAATGGAATATCACTCAGCCATGAAATCAACTTCATAAGGCTAGAAGCAGCACGATGAGAGGATTTAGGTACGACGATTCTAAGTGAAATAAGTCACACAGAAAAAGACACTTATCATAAGATATCACTTATAGAGGGAATGTAAAAACCGCTACACTTGAACTGAATTGCAAAACAGAACAGAGTCACACATTTAGAAAACACACTATGGCTGCTGAACGGGAAAGGTGAGGTGGGGTGATGCATAAAACAAGGGTTTCAAATTAGCTCAGATACCGTTCCATAAACCCAATATGTAACAGACAAGACCTATTCCTTTTTCAGTGAACTGGACTCAACACCCCCTATTCACCGCACAAGAGTATATCTGACTAGTAAGAATCTTCAAACCTATGTATTGATATCTCTCTGTAAGTGAGTCAAGGGGGTGTAAAGCGCCATAAACACAGCCGTGAAAAGCAGCTAAACCCCATTATAAAAATAAATTACTTTTCAAAACCAGTGAAACAAAGACAGTGAAAGAGAGAGAAATTCTTACAAAATTCGTTCAGGGGCTGTGATGCAACCTGGATTGACCATATCTAGACCCACAGCTGATTGAGACATAAGGGTGGACACTCTTGGGGCTGAGAGGTTCGGTGAGGTTGGGTGAGCCAACGCAGACCCTTTCAAGTAATACTGCATGGTAGCCATCCCATGGGTCCCAAATCTCCAGGTTCAAGGGCATCTTCCTACATCGACAACAGGCATGAGAAACCCAGAAGATGGTACACCGTGTGATCGGGAAAGGTTTCTAAAACGCACCTCATTTCTCATCTCCTTGGCTCGGGTTCGCCATTCCAGCCGATTTACTAGCCATCTCCCTCCTTGGAGAATCAGCACCTTTAACCTCCTGTTCCGTACAGGTTGCAATTTGTCCTGATGATGAACGGGAAGAGGGGGAACCAATGAGAGACTAGCTCTAGGTGTTGGGACAGGCACAGGTCACTCTATTTTCCCATCAGGAAGAAGAATTAAGCACAAGCGCAGCCTGCCCCCCAGAACCAGAAGAGGGCCTGAAGCAATCCTGCGCTTTTGCGGCCAGCTCCCAAAAAAGCGAGTTGAAAAATGGAGCTCAGGGGCACTGCAATTCACAAACCTGCAGAGCTTTAAATGATAACTCTCGTCCACAAATATATTAAGGGAAGGCAACGAAGAGGCTTTGATAACAAGGCAGAATTGCAGGAAACAGATTTCAGGAGGTAGATTTGAATCGCCTTGAAAGCACATGAAAAGCGGCAAAACGTGGACAATGATGCCCTTGGCCAAAAAGGGCGTATGCGTTTTTTCCTGAATATATTCAGGAAAAAACGCATACGCCCTTTTTGGCCAACCAAGCAACCTGGAAAGGCCAATCAGCGCTCCAAAGAAGTCTGGCTTCCCAGCGGGCAAAAGGGCCATGCGGAAAAAAGTGTCCAAACCAGAAATGCAGGACCGGCCATGGAGAAATGGGAGCCTTGCTACGCTGATGGGTGGGATGTAAATTGCCAACAGCCACTCTGGAGAAGTGTACGGTGTGTCCTGAAACATCTAAAAAACACAGCTTGGAGAGCATAGGGCACTTCCACTCATGGGCGTATAAATTGGGAAAACTAAAAATCAGCAAGACACAGGCACCCCAAAGTTTAGGGCTGCTCTGATGACAAGAACCCCCACTTTCATTACACCTTAAATATCCTAGGAAAGAAAAAAATGGATAAAGAAGTTGTGGTCCTCATGTACAATGGAATATCACTCAGCCATGAAATCAACGTCATAAGGCTAGTAGCAGCACGATGAGTGGATTTAGGTACGACGACTCTAAGTGAAATAAAAGTCACACAGAAAAAGACACTTATCATAAGATATCACTTATTGAGGGAATGTAAAAACCACTACACTTGAACTGAATTACAAAACAGAACAGAGTCACACGTTTAGAAAACACACTATGGCTGCTGAACGGGAAAGGTAAGGTGGGGTGATGCATAAAACAAGGGTTTCGAATTAGCTCAGATACCGTTCCATAAACCCAATATGTAATAGACAAGACCTACGCCTTGCTCAGTGAACTGGACTCACCACCCCCTATTCACTGCACAAGAATATATCTGACTAGTAAGAATCTTCAAACCTATGTATTGATATCTCTCTGTAAGTGAGTCAAGGGGGTGTAAAGCGGCATAAACACAGCCGTGAAAAGCAGCTAAACCCCAGTATAAAAATAAATTACTTTTCAAAACCCGTGAAACAAAGACAGTGAAAGAGAGACAAATACTTACAAAATTGTTCAGGGTCTGTGATGCAACCTGGATTGACGATATCTAGACCCACAGCTAATTGAGACATAAGGGTGGACACTCTTGGGGCTGAGAGTTTTGGTGAGGTTGGGTGAGCCAACACAGACCCTTTAAAGTAATACTGCATGGTACCCATCCCATGGGTCCCAAATCTCCAGGTTCAAGGGCATCTTCCTATATCGAAAACGTGCATGAGAAACCCAGAAGATGGTACACCGTGTGATCGGGAAAGGTTTCTGAAACGCACCTCATTTCTCATCTCCTTGTGCTCGGGTTCGCCATTCCAACCGTTTTACTAGCCATCTCCCTCCTTGGAGAATCAGCACCTTTAACCTCCTGTTCCGTACAGGTTGCAATTTGTCCTGAGGATGAACGGGAAGAGGGGGAACCAATGAGAGACTAGCTCTAGGGGTTGGGACACGCACAGGTCACTCGATTTTCCCATCAGGAAGAAGAATTAAGCACAAGCTCAGCCTGCCCCCCCGAACCAGAAGAGGGCCTCAAGCAATCCTGTGCTTTTGCGGCTTGTTCCCAAAAAAGTGACTTGAAAAATGGAGCTCAGGGGCACTGCAATTCACAAACCTGCAGAGATTTAAATGATAACACTCGTCCACAAATATATTGAGGGAAGGCAACGAAGAGGCTTTGAAAGCAAGGCAGAATTGCAGGAAACAGATTTCAGGAGGTAGATTCGAATCGCCTTGAAAGCACATGAAAAGCGGCAAAACGTGGACAATGATGCCCTTGGCCAAAAAGGGCGTATGCGTTTTTTCCTGAATATATTCAGGAAAAAAAGCATACGCCCTTTTTGGCCAACCAAGCAACCTGGAAAGGCAAATCAGCGCACCAAAGAAGTCTGGCTTCCCAGCGGGCAAAAGGGCCATGCGGAAAAAAGTGTCAAAATCAGAAATGCAGGACCGGCCATGGAGAAATGGGAGCCTTGCTACGCTGATGGGCGGGATGTAATTTGCCAACAGCCACTCTGAAGAAGTGTACAGTGTGTCCTGAAACATCTAAAAAACACAGCTTGGAGAGCATAGGGCACTTCCACTCATGGCCGTATAAATTGGGAAAACTAAAAAGCAGCAAGACACAGGCACTCCAAAGTATAGAGCTGCTCTGTTGACAAGAACCCACACTTCATTACACCCTAAATATCCTAGGAGAGAGAAAAATGCATAAAGAAGTTGTGGTCCTCATGTACAATGGAATATCACTCAGCCATGAAATCAACGTCATAAGGCTAGTAGCAGCACGATGAGTGGATTTAGGTACGACGATTCTAAGTGAAATAAGTCACACAGAAAAAGACACTTATCATAAGATATCACTTATAGAGGGAATGTAAAAACCGCTACACTTGAACTGAATTGCAAAACAGAACAGAGTCACACATTTAGAGAACACACTATGGCTGCTGAACGGGAAAGGTGAGGTGGGGTGATGCATAAAACAAGGGTTTCAAATTAGCTCAGATACCGTTCCATAAACCCAATATGTAACAGACAAGACCTATTCCTTTTTCAGTGAACTGGACTCAACACCCCCTATTCACCGCACAAGAATATATCTGAGTAGTAAGAATCTTCAAACCTATGTATTGATATCTCTCTGTAAGTGAGTCAAGGGGGTGTAAAGCGGCATAAACACAGCCGTGAAAAGCAGCTAAACCCCATTATAAAAATAAATTACTTTTCAAAACCAGTGAAACAAAGACAGTGAAAGAGAGAGAAATTCTTACAAAATTCGTTCAGGGGCTGTGATGCAACCTGGATTCACCATATCTAGACCCACAGCTGATTGAGACATAAGGGTGGACACTCTTGGGGCTGAGAGGTTCGGTGAGGTTGGGTGAGCCAACGCAGACCCTTTCAAGTAATACTGCATGGTAGCCATCCCATGGGTCCCAAATCTCCAGGTTCAAGGGCATCTTCCTACATCGACAACAGGCATGAGAAACCCAGAAGATGGTACACCGTGTGATCGGGAAAGGTTTCTAAAACGCACCTCATTTCTCATCTCCTTGGCTCGGGTTCGCCATTCCAGCCGATTTACTAGCCATCTCCCTCCTTGGAGAATCAGCACCTTTAACCTCCTGTTCCGTACAGGTTGCAATTTGTCCTGATGATGAACGGGAAGAGGGGGAACCAATGAGAGACTAGCTCTAGGTGTTGGGACAGGCACAGGTCACTCTATTTTCCCATCAGGAAGAAGAATTAAGCACAAGCGCAGCCTGCCCCCCAGAACCAGAAGAGGGCCTGAAGCAATCCTGCGCTTTTGCGGCCAGCTCCCAAAAAAGCGAGTTGAAAAATGGAGCTCAGGGGCACTGCAATTCACAAACCTGCAGAGTTTTAAATGATAACTCTCGTCCACAAATATATTAAGGGAAGGCAACGAAGAGGCTTTGATAACAAGGCAGAATTGCAGGAAACAGATTTCAGGAGGTAGATTTGAATCGCCTTGAAAGCACATGAAAAGCGGCAAAACGTGGACAATGATGCCCTTGGCCAAAAAGGGCGTATGCGTTTTTTCCTGAATATATTCAGGAAAAAACGCATACGCCCTTTTTGGCCAACCAAGCAACCTGGAAAGGCAAATCAGCGCTCCAAAGAAGTCTCGCTTCCCAGCGGGCAAAAGGGCCATGCGGAAAAAAGTGTCCAAACCAGAAATGCAGGACTGGCCATGGAGAAATGGGAGCCTTGCTACGCTGATGGGTGGGATGTAAATTGCCAACAGCCACTCTGGAGAAGTGTACGGTGTGTTCTGAAACATCTAAAAAACACAGCTTGGAGAGCATAGGGAACTTCCACTCATGGCCGTATAAATTGGGAAAACTAAAAAGCAGCAAGACACAGGTACCCCAAAGTTTAGGGCTGCTCTGTTGACAAGAACCCCCACTTCATTACACCTTAAATATCCTAGGAGAGAGAAAAATGGATAAAGAAGTTGTGGTCCTCATGTACAATGGAATATCACTCAGCCATGAAATCAACTTCATAAGGCTAGAAGCAGCACGATGAGAGGATTTAGGTACGACGATTCTAAGTGAAATAAGTCACACAGAAAAAGACACTTATCATAAGATATCACTTATAGAGGGAATGTAAAAACCGCTACACTTGAACTGAATTGCAAAACAGAACAGAGTCACACATTTAGAAAACACACTATGGCTGCTGAACGGGAAAGGTGAGGTGGGGTGATGCATAAAACAAGGGTTTCAAATTAGCTCCGATACCGTTCCATAAACCCAATATGTAAGAGACAAGACCTATTCCTTTTTCAGTGAACTGGACTCAACACCCCCTATTCACCGCACAAGAATATATCTGACTAGTAAGAATCTTCAAACCTATGTATTGATATCTCTCTGTAAGTGAGTCAAGGGGGTGTAAAGCGCCATAAACACAGCCGTGAAAAGCAGCTAAACCCCATTATAAAAATAAATTACTTTTCAAAACCAGTGAAACAAAGACAGTGAAAGAGAGAGAAATTCTTACAAAATTCGTTCAGGGGCTGTGATGCAACCTGGATTGACCATATCTAGATCCACAGCTGATTGAGACATAAGGGTGGACACTCTTGGGGCTGAGAGGTTCGGTGAGGTTGGGTGAGCCAACGCAGACCCTTTCAAGTAATACTGCATGGTAGCCATCCCATGGGTCCCAAATCTCCAGGTTCAAGGGCATCTTCCTACATCGACAACAGGCATGAGAAACCCAGAAGATGGTACACCGTGTGATCGGGAAAGGTTTCTAAAACGCACCTCATTTCTCATCTCCTTGGCTCGGGTTCGCCATTCCAGCCGATTTACTAGCTATCTCCCTCCTTGGAGAATCAGCACCTTTAACCTCCTGTTCTGTACAGGTTGCAATTTGTCCTGATGATGAACGGGAAGAGGGGGAACCAATGAGAGACTAGCTCTAGGTGTTGGGACAGGCACAGGTCACTCTATTTTCCCATCAGGAAGAAGAATTAAGCACAAGCGCAGCCTGCCCCCCAGAACCAGAAGAGGGCCTGAAGCAATCCTGCGCTTTTGCGGCCAGCTCCCAAAAAAGCGAGTTGAAAAATGGAGCTCAGGGGCACTGCAATTCACAAAACTGCAGAGTTTTAAATGATAACTCTCGTCCACAAATATATTAACGGAAGGCAACGAAGAGGCTTTGATAACAAGGCAGAATTGCAGGAAACAGATTTCAGGAGGTAGATTTGAATCGCCTTGAAAGCACATGAAAAGCGGCAAAACGTGGACAATGATGCCCTTGGCCAAAAAGGGCGTATGCGTTTTT
Source organism: Balaenoptera acutorostrata (assembly GCF_949987535.1). Classification (NCBI taxonomy): domain Eukaryota; kingdom Metazoa; phylum Chordata; class Mammalia; order Artiodactyla; family Balaenopteridae; genus Balaenoptera; species Balaenoptera acutorostrata. Next base: position 138,569 of record NW_026646682.1, read on the forward strand.
TCCTGAATATATTCAGGAAAAAACGCATACGCCCTTTTTGGCCAACCAAGCAACCTGGAAAGGCAAATCAGAGCTCCAAAGAAGAATGGCTTCCCAGCGGGCAAAAGGGCCATGCGGAAAAAATTGTCCAAACCAGAAATGCAGGACCGGCCATGGAGAAATGGGAGCCTTGCTACGCTGATGGGTGGGATGTAAATTGCCAACAGCCACTCTGGAGAAGTGTACGGTGTGTTCTGAAACATCTAAAAAACACAGCTTGGAGAGCATAGGGCACTTCCACTCATGGCCGTATAAATTGGGAAAACTAAAAAGCAGCAAGACACAGGTACCCCAAAGTTTAGGGCTGCTCTGTTGACAAGAACCCCCACTTCATTACACCTTAAATATCCTAGGAGAGAGAAAAATGGATAAAGAAGTTGTGGTCCTCATGTACAATGGAATATCACTCAGCCATGAAATCAACTTCATAAGGCTAGAAGCAGCACGATGAGAGGATTTAGGTACGACGATTCTAAGTGAAATAAGTCACACAGAAAAAGACACTTATCATAAGATATCACTTATAGAGGGAATGTAAAAACCGCTACACTTGAACTGAATTGCAAAACAGAACAGAGTCACACATTTAGAAAACACACTATGGCTGCTGAACGGGAAAGGTGAGGTGGGGTGATGCATAAAACAAGGGTTTCAAATTAGCTCCGATACCGTTCCATAAACCCAATATGTAAGAGACAAGACCTATTCCTTTTTCAGTGAACTGGACTCAACACCCCCTATTCACCGCACAAGAATATATCTGACTAGTAAGAATCTTCAAACCTATGTATTGATATCTCTCTGTAAGTGAGTCAAGGGGGTGTAAAGCGCCATAAACACAGCCGTGAAAAGCAGCTAAACCCCATTATAAAAATAAATTACTTTTCAAAACCAGTGAAACAAAGACAGTGAAAGAGAGAGAAATTCTTACAAAATTCGTTCAGGGGCTGTGATGCAACCTGGATTGACCATATCTAGACCCACAGCTGATTGAGACATAAGGGTGGACACTCTTGGGGCTGAGAGGTTCGGTGAGGTTGGGTGAGCCAACGCAGACCCTTTCAAGTAATACTGCATGGTAGCCATCCCATGGGTCCCAAATCTCCAGGTTCAAGGGCATCTTCCTACATCGACAACAGGCATGAGAAACCCAGAAGATGGTACACCGTGTGATCGGGAAAGGTTTCTAAAACGCACCTCATTTCTCATCTCCTTGGCTCGGGTTCGCCATTCCAGCCGATTTACTAGCTATCTCCCTCCTTGGAGAATCAGCACCTTTAACCTCCTGTTCTGTACAGGTTGCAATTTGTCCTGATGATGAACGGGAAGAGGGGGAACCAATGAGAGACTAGCTCTAGGTGTTGGGACAGGCACAGGTCACTCTATTTTCCCATCAGGAAGAAGAATTAAGCACAAGCGCAGCCTGCCCCCCAGAACCAGAAGAGGGCCTGAAGCAATCCTGCGCTTTTGCGGCCAGCTCCCAAAAAAGCGAGTTGAAAAATGGAGCTCAGGGGCACTGCAATTCACAAACCTGCAGAGTTTTAAATGATAACTCTCGTCCACAAATATATTAACGGAAGGCAACGAAGAGGCTTTGATAACAAGGCAGAATTGCAGGAAACAGATTTCAGGAGGTAGATTTGAATCGCCTTGAAAGCACATGAAAAGCGGCAAAACGTGGACAAAGATGCCCTTGGCCAAAAAGGGCGTATGCGTTTTTTCCTGAATATATTCAGGAAAAAACGCATACGCCCTTTTTGGCAAACCAAGCAACCTGGAAAGGCAAATCAGCGCTCCAAAGAAGTCTGGCTTCCCAGCGGGCAAAAGGGCCATGCGGAAAAAAGTGTCCAAACCAGAAATGCAGGACCGGCCATGGAGAAATGGGAGCCTTGCTACGCTGATGGGTGGGATGTAAATTGCCAACAGCCACTCTGGAGAAGTGTACGGTGTGTCCTGAAACATCTAAAAAACACAGCTTGGAGAGCATAGGGCACTTCCACTCATGGGCGTATAAATTGGGAAAACTAAAAATCAGCAAGACACAGGCACCCCAAAGTTTAGGGCTGCTCTGATGACAAGAACCCCCACTTTCATTACACCTTAAATATCCTAGGAAAGAAAAAAATGGATAAAGAAGTTGTGGTCCTCATGTACAATGGAATATCACTCAGCCATGAAATCAACGTCATAAGGCTAGTAGCAGCACGATGAGTGGATTTAGGTACGACGACTCTAAGTGAAATAAAAGTCACACAGAAAAAGACACTTATCATAAGATATCACTTATAGAGGGAATGTAAAAACCACTACACTTGAACTGAATTACAAAACAGAACAGAGTCACACGTTTAGAAAACACACTATGGCTGCTGAACGGGAAAGGTAAGGTGGGGTGATGCATAAAACAAGGGTTTCGAATTAGCTCAGATACCGTTCCATAAACCCAATATGTAATAGACAAGACCTACGCCTTGCTCAGTGAACTGGACTCAAGACCCCCTATTCACTGCACAAGAATATATCTGACTAGTAAGAATCTTCAAACCTATGTATTGATATCTCTCTGTAAGTGAGTCAAGGGGGTGTAAAGCGGCATAAACACAGCCGTGAAAAGCAGCTAAACCCAATTATAAAAATAAATTACTTTCAAAACCAGTGAAACAAAGACAGTGAAAGAGAGACAAATACTTACAAAATTGTTCAGGGTCTGTGATGCAACCTGGATTGACGATATCTAGACCCACAGCTAATTGAGACATAAGGGTGGACACTCTTGGGGCTGAGAGTTTTGGTGAGGTTGGTTGAGCCAACACAGACCCTTTAAAGAAATACTGCATGGTACCCATCCCATGGGTCCCAAATCTCCAGGTTCAAGGGCATCTTCCTACATCGAAAACGTGCATGAGAAACCCAGAAGATGGTACACCGTGTGATCGGGAAAGGTTTCTAAAACGCACCTCATTTCTCATCTCCTTGTGCTCGGGTTCGCCATTCCAACCGTTTTACTAGCCATCTCCCTCCTTGGAGAATCAGCACCTTTAACCTCCTGTTCCGTACAGGTTGCAATTTGTCCTGAGGATGAACGGGAAGAGGGGGAACCAATGAGAGACTAGCTCTAGGGGTTGGGACACGCACAGGTCACTCTATTTTCCCATCAGGAAGAAGAATTAAGCACAAGCTCAGCCTGCCCCCCCGAACCAGAAGAGGGCCTCAAGCAATCCTGTGCTTTTGCGGCTTGTTCCCAAAAAAGTGACTTGAAAAATGGAGCTCAGGGGCACTGCAATTCACAAACCTGCAGAGATTTAAATGATAACTCTCGTCCACAAATATATTGATGGAAGGCAACGAAGAGGCTTTGAAAGCAAGGCAGAATTGCAGGAAACAGATTTCAGGAGGTAGATTCGAATCGCCTTGAAAGCACATGAAAAGCGGCAAAACGTGGACAATGATGCCCTTGGCCAAAAAGGGCGTATGCGTTTTTTCCTGAATATATTCAGGAAAAAAAGCATACGCCCTTTTTGGCCAACCAAGCAACCTGGAAAGGCAAATCAGCGCACCAAAGAAGTCTGGCTTCCCAGCGGGCAAAAGGGCCATGCGGAAAAAAGTGTCAAAACCAGAAATGCAGGACCGGCCATGGAGAAATGGGAGCCTTGCTACGCTGATGGGCGGGATGTAATTTGCCAACAGCCACTCTGAAGAAGTGTACAGTGTGTCCTGAAACATCTAAAAAACACAGCTTGGAGAGCATAGGGCACTTCCACTCATGGGCGTATAAATTGGGAAAACTAAAATTCAGCAAGACACAGGCACTCCAAAGTATAGAGCTGCTCTGTTGACAAGAACCCCCACTTCATTACACCTTCAATATCCTAGGAAAGAGCAAAATTGAAAAAGAAGTTGTGGTCCTCAAGTACAATGGAATATCACTCAGGCATGAAATCAACGTCATAAGGCTATTAGCAGAACGATGAGTGGATTTAGGTACGACGATTCTAAGTGAAATAAGTCACACAGAAAAAGACACTTATCATAAGATATCACTTATAGAGGGAATGTAAATACCGCTACACTTGAACTGAATTACAAAACAGAACAGAGTCACACGTTTAGAAAACACACTATGGCTGCTGATCGGGAAAGGTGAGGTGGGGTGATGCATAAAACAAGGGTTTCAAATTAGCTCCGATACCGTTCCATTAACCCAATATGTAATAGACAAGACCTACTCCTTGCTCAGTGAACTGGACTCAACAACCCCTATTTACCGCACAAGAATATATCTGACTAGTAAGAATCTTCAAAACTATGTATTGATAACTCTCTGTAAGGGAGTCAAGGGGTGGGATGTAAAGTGGCATAAACACAGCCGTGAAAAGCAGCTAAACCCCATTATAAAAATAAATTCCTTTTCAAAACCCATGAAACCAAGACAGTGAAAGAGATAGAAATTCTTACAAAATTCGTTCAGGGGCTGTGATGCAACCTGGATTGACCATATCTAGACCCACAGCTGATTGAGACATAAGGGTGGACACTCTTGGGGCTGAGAGTTTTGGTGAGGTTGGGTGAGCCAACGCAAACCCTTTACAGTAATACTGCAGGTACCCATCCCATGGGCCCCAAATCTCCAGGTTCTAGGGCATCTTCCTACGTCGAAAACTTGCATGAGAAACCCAGAAGATGGTACACCGTGTGATCGGGAAAGCTTTCTAAAACGCACCTCATTTCTCATCTATTTGTGTTCAGGTTCACCATTTCAGCCGCTTTACTAGCCATCTCCGTCCTTGGAGAATCAGCACCTTTAACCTCCTGTTCCGTACAGGTTGCAATTTGTCCTGAGGATGAACGGGAAGAGGGGGAACCAATGAGAGACTAGCTCTAGGGGTTGGGACAGGCACAGGTCACTCTATTTTCCCATCAGGAAGAAGAATTAACTACAGGCTTAGGCTGCCGACCGGAACCAGAATAGGGTCTGAAGCAATCCTGCGCATTTGCGGCCAGCTCCCAAAAAAGCGAGTTGAAAAATGGAGCTCAGGGGCACTGCAATTCACAAACCTGCAGAGTTTTAAATGATAACTCTCGTCCACAAATATATTAAGGGAAGGCAACGAAGAGGTTTAGAAAACAAGGCAGAATTGCAGGAAACAGATTTCAGGAGGTAGATTCGAATTGCCTTGAAAGCACATGAAAAGCGGCAAAACGTGGACAATGATGCCCTTGGCCAAAAAGGGCGTATGCGTTTTTTCCTGAATATATTCAGGAAAAAACGCATACGCCCTTGTTGGCCAACCAAGCAACCTGGAAAGGCAAATCAGCGCTCCAAAGAAGTCTGACTTCCCAGCGGGCAAAAGGGAAATGTTGCAAAAAAGTGTCAAAACCAGAAATGCAGGAACGGCCATGGAGTAATGGGAGCCTTGCTACGCTGATGGGTGGGATGTAAATTGCCAACAGCCACTCTGGAGAAGTGTACGGTGTGTCCTGAAACATCTAAAAAACACAGCTTGGAGAGCATAGGGCACTTCCACTCATGGGCGTATAAATTGGGAAAACTAAAAATCAGCAAGACACAGGCACCCCAAAGTTTAGGGCTGCTCTGATGACAAGAACCCCCACTTCATTACACCTTAAATATCCTAGGAAAGAAAAAAATGGATAAAGAAGTTGTGGTCCTCATGTACAATGGAATATCACTCAGCCATGAAATCAACGTCATAAGGCTAGTAGCAGCACGATGAGTGGATTTAGGTACGACGACTCTAAGTGAAATAAGTCACACAGAAAAAGACACTTATCATAAGATATCACTTATAGAGGGAATGTAAAAACCGCTACACTTGAACTGAATTACAAAACAGAACAGAGTCACACGTTTAGAAAACACACTATGGCTGCTGAACGGGAAAGGTAAGGTGGGGTGATGCATAAAACAAGGGTTTCGAATTAGCTCAGATACCGTTCCATAAACCCAATATGTAATATACAAGACCTACTCCTTGCTCAGTGAACTGGACTCAACACCCCCTATTCACCGCACAAGAATATATCTGACTAGTAAGAATCTTCAAACCTATGTATTGATATCTCTCTGTAAGTGAGTCAAGGGGGTGTAAAGCGGCATAAACACAGCCGTGAAAAGCAGCCAAACCCCATTATAAAAATAAATTACTTTTCAAAACCCGTGAAACAAAGACAGAGAAAGAGAGAGAAATTCTTACAAAATTCGTTCAGGGGCTGTGATGCAACCTGGATTGACCATATCTAGACCCACAGCTGATTGAGACATAAGGGTGGACACTCTTGGGGCTGAGAGGTTCGGTGAGGTTGGGTGAGCCAACACAGACCCTTTAAAGTAATACTGCATGGTACCCATCCCATGGGTCCCAAATCTCCAGGTTCAAGGGCATCTTCCTACATCGAAAACGTGCATGAGAAACCCAGAAGATGGTACACCGTGTGATCGGGAAAGGTTTCTAAAACGCACCTCATTTCTCATCTCCTTGTGCTCGGGTTCGCCATTCCAACCGTTTTACTAGCCATCTCCCTCCTTGGAGAATCAGCACCTTTAACCTCCTGTTCCGTACAGGTTGCAATTTGTCCTGAGGATGAACGGGAAGAGGGGGAACCAATGAGAGACTAGCTCTAGGTGTTGGGACAGGCACAGGTCACTCTATTTTCCCATCAGGAAGAAGAATTAAGCACAAGCGCAGCCTGCCCCCCAGAACCAGAAGAGGGCCTGAAGCAATCCTGCGCTTTTGCGGCCAGCTCCCAAAAAAGCGAGTTGAAAAATGGAGCTCAGGGGCACTGCAATTCACAAACCTGCAGAGTTTTAAATGATAACTCTCGTCCACAAATATATTAAGGGAAGGCAACGAAGAGGCTTTGAAAACAAGGCAGAATTGCAGGAAACAGATTTCAGGAGGTAGATTTGAATCGCCTTGAAAGCACATGAAAAGCGGCAAAACGTGGACAATGATGCCCTTGGCCAAAAAGGGCGTATGCGTTTTTTCCTGAATATATTCAGGAAAAAACGCATACGCCCTTTTTGGCCAACCAAGCAACCTGGAAAGGCAAATCAGCGCTCCAAAGAAGTCTGGCTTCCCAGCGGGCAAAAGGGCCATGCGGAAAAAAGTGTCCAAACCAGAAATGCAGGACCGGCCATGGAGAAATGGGAGCCTTGCTACGCTGATGGGTGGGATGTAAATTGCCAACAGCCACTCTGGAGAAGTGTACGTTGTGTTCTGAAACATCTAAAAAACACAGCTTGGAGAGCATAGGGCACTTCCACTCATGGCCGTATAAATTGGGAAAACTAAAAATCAGCAAGACACAGGCACCCCAAAGTTTAGGGCTGCTCTGTTGACAAGAATCCCCACTTCATTACACCTTAAATATCCTAGGAAAGCGAAAAATGGATAAAGAAGTTGTGGTCCTCATGTACAATGGAATATCACTCAGCCATGAAATCAACTTCATAAGGCTAGAAGCAGCACGATGAGAGGATTTAGGTACGACGATTCTAAGTGAAATAAGTCACAAAGAAAAAGACACTTATCATAAGATATCACTTATAGAGGGAATGTAAAAACCGCTACACTTGAACTGAATTGCAAAACAGAACAGAGTCACACATTTAGAAAACACACTATGGCTGCTGAACGGGAAAGGTGAGGTGGGGTGATGCATAAAACAAGGGTTTCAAATTAGCTCAGATACCGTTCCATAAACCCAATATGTAACAGACAAGACCTATTCCTTTTTCAGTGAACTGGACTCAACACCCCCTATTCACCGGACAAGAATATATCTGAGTAGTAAGAATCTTCAAACCTATGTATTGATATCTCTCTGTAAGTGAGTCAAGGGGGTGAAAAGCGCCATAAACACAGCCGTGAGAAGCAGCTAAACCCCATTATAAAAATAAATTACTTTTCAAAACCAGTGAAACAAAGACAGTGAAAGAGAGAGAAGTTCTTACAAAATTCGTTCAGGGGCTGTGATGCAACCTGGATTGACCATATCTAGACACACAGCTGATTGAGACATAAGGGTGGACACTCTTGGGGCTGAGAGGTTCGGTGAGGTTGGGTGAGCCAACGCAGACCCTTTCAAGTAATACTGCATGGTAGCCATCCCATGGGTCCCAAATCTCCAGGTTCAAGGGCATCTTCCTACATCGACAACAGGCATGAGAAACCCAGAAGATGGTACACCGTGTGATCGGGAAAGGTTTCTAAAACGCACCTCATTTCTCATCTCCTTGGCTCGGGTTCGCCATTCCAGCCGATTTACTAGCCATCTCCCTCCTTGGAGAATCAGCACCTTTAACCTCCTGTTCCGTACAGGTTGCAATTTGTCCTGATGATGAACGGGAAGAGGGGGAACCAATGAGAGACTAGCTCTAGGTGTTGGGACAGGCACAGGTCACTCTATTTTCCCATCAGGAAGAAGAATTAAGCACAAGCGCAGCCTGCCCCCCAGAACCAGAAGAGGGCCTGAAGCAATCCTGCGCTTTTGCGGCCAGCTCCCAAAAAAGCGAGTTGAAAAATGGAGCTCAGGGGCACTGCAATTCACAAACCTGCAGAGTTTTAAATGATAACTCTCGTCCACAAATATATTAAGGGAAGGCAACGAAGAGGCTTTGAAAACAAGGCAGAATTGCAGGAAACAGATTTCAGGAGGTAGATTTGAATCGCCTTGAAAGCACATGAAAAGCGGCAAAACGTGGACAATGATGCCCTTGGCCAAAAAGGGCATATGCGTTTTTTCCTGAATATATTCAGGAAAAAACGCATATGCCCTTTTGGGCCAACCAAGCAACCTGGAAAGGCAAATCAGCGCTCCAAAGAAGTCTCGCTTCCCAGTGGGCAAAAGGGCCATGCGGAAAAAAGTGTCCAAACCAGAAATGCAGGACCGGCCATGGAGAAATGGGAGCCTTGCTACGCTGATGGGTGGGATGTAAATTGCCAACAGCCACTCTGGAGAAGTGTACGGTGTGTTCTGAAACATCTAAAAAACACAGCTTGGAGAGCATAGGGCACTTCCACTCATGGCCGTATAAATTGGGAAAACTAAAAATCAGGAAGACACAGGCACCCCAAAGTTTAGGGCTGCTCTGTTGACAAGAACCCCCACTTCATTACACCTTAAATATCCTAGGAGAGAGAAAAATGGATAAAGAAGTTGTGGTCCTCATGTACAATGGAATATCACTCAGCCATGAAATCAACTTCATAAGGCTAGAAGCAGCACGATGAGAGGATTTAGGTACGACGATTCTAAGTGAAATAAGTCACACAGAAAAAGACACTTATCATAAGATATCACTTAGAGAGGGAATGTAAAAACCGCTACACTTGAACTGAATTGCAAAACAGAACAGAGTCACACATTTAGAAAACACACTATGGCTGCTGAACGGGAAAGGTGAGGTGGGGTGATGCATAAAACAAGGGTTTCAAATTAGCTCAGATATCGTTCCATAAACCCAATATGTAAGAGACAAGACCTATTCCTTTTTCAGTGAACTGGACTCAACACCCCCTATTCACCGCACAAGAATATATCTGACTAGTAAGAATCTTCAAACCTATGTATTGATATCTCTCTGTAAGTGAGTCAAGGGGGTGTAAAGCGCCATAAACACAGCCGTGAAAAGCAGCTAAACCCCATTATAAAAATAAATTACTTTTCAAAACCCGTGAAACAAAGGCAGTGAAAGAGAGAGAAATTCTTACAAAATTCGTTCAGGGGCTGTGATGCAACCTGGATTGACCAAATCTAAACCCACAGCTGATTGAGACATAAGGGTGGACACTCTTGGGGCTGAGAGGTTCGGTGAGGTTGGGTGAGCCAACGCAGACCCTTTCAAGTAATACTGCATGGTACCCATCCCATGGGTCCCAAATCTCCAGGTTCAAGGGCATCTTCCTACGTCGAAAACAGGCATGAAAAACCCAGAAGATGGTACACCGTGTGATCGGGAAAGGTTTCTAAAACGCACCTCATTTCTCATCTCCTTTGCTCGGGTTCGCCATTCCAGCCAATTTACTAGCCATCTCCCTCCTTGGAGAATCAGCACCTTTAACCTCCTGTTCCGTACAGGTTGCAATTTGTCCTGAGGATGAACGGGAAGAGGGGGAACCAATGAGAGACTAGCTCTAGGTGTTGGGACAGGCACAGGTCACTCTATTTTCCCATCAGGAAGAAGAATTAAGCACAAGCGCAGCCTGCCCCCCAGAACCAGAAGAGGGCCTGAAGCAATCCTGCGCTTTTGCGGCCAGCTCCCAAAAAAGCGAGTTGAAAAATGGAGCTCAGGGGCACTGCAATTCACAAACCTGCAGAGTTTTAAATGATAACTCTCGTCCACAAATATATTAAGGGAAGGCAACGAAGAGGCTTTGAAAACAAGGCAGAATTGCAGGAAACAGATTTCAGGAGGTAGATTTGAATCGCCTTGAAAGCACATGAAAAGCGGCAAAACGTGGACAATGATGCCCTTGGCCAAAAAGGGCGTATGCGTTTTTTCCTGAATATATTCAGGAAAAAACGCATACGCCCTTTTTGGCCAACCAAGCAACCTGGAAAGGCAAATCAGCGCTCCAAAGAAGTCTGGCTTCCCAGCGGGCAAAAGGGCCATGCGGAAAAAAGTGTCCAAACCAGAAATGCAGGACCGGCCATGGAGAAATGGGAGCCTTGCTACGCTGATGGGTGGGATGTAAATTGCCAACAGCCACTCTGGAGAAGTGTACGTTGTGTTCTGAAACATCTAAAAAACACAGCTTGGAGAGCATAGGGCACTTCCACTCATGGCCGTATAAATTGGGAAAACTAAAAATCAGCAAGACACAGGCACCCCAAAGTTTAGGGCTGCTCTGTTGACAAGAATCCCCACTTCATTACACCTTAAATATCCTAGGAAAGCGAAAAATGGATAAAGAAGTTGTGGTCCTCATGTACAATGGAATATCACTCAGCCATGAAATCAACTTCATAAGGCTAGAAGCAGCACGATGAGAGGATTTAGGTACGACGATTCTAAGTGAAATAAGTCACACAGAAAAAGACACTTATCATAAGATATCACTTATAGAGGGAATGTAAAAACCGCTACACTTCAACTGAATTGCAAAACAGAACAGAGTCACACATTTAGAAAACACACTATGGCTGCTGAACGGGAAAGGTGAGGTGGGGTGATGCATAAAACAAGGGTTTCAAATTAGCTCAGATACCGTTCCATAAACCCAATATGTAACAGACAAGACCTATTCCTTTTTCAGTGAACTGGACTCAACACCCCCTATTCACCGGACAAGAATATATCTGAGTAGTAAGAATCTTCAAACCTATGTATTGATATCTCTCTGTAAGTGAGTCAAGGGGGTGAAAAGCGCCATAAACACAGCCGTGAGAAGCAGCTAAACCCCATTATAAAAATAAATTACTTTTCAAAACCAGTGAAACAAAGACAGTGAAAGAGAGAGAAGTTCTTACAAAATTCGTTCAGGGGCTGTGATGCAACCTGGATTGACCATATCTAGACACACAGCTGATTGAGACATAAGGGTGGACACTCTTGGGGCTGAGAGGTTCGGTGAGGTTGGGTGAGCCAACGCAGACCCTTTCAAGTAATACTGCATGGTAGCCATCCCATGGGTCCCAAATCTCCAGGTTCAAGGGCATCTTCCTACATCGACAACAGGCATGAGAAACCCAGAAGATGGTACACCGTGTGATCGGGAAAGGTTTCTAAAACGCACCTCATTTCTCATCTCCTTGGCTCGGGTTCGCCATTCCAGCCGATTTACTAGCCATCTCCCTCCTTGGAGAATCAGCACCTTTAACCTCCTGTTCCGTACAGGTTGCAATTTGTCCTGATGATGAACGGGAAGAGGGGGAACCAATGAGAGACTAGCTCTAGGTGTTGGGACAGGCACAGGTCACTCTATTTTCCCATCAGGAAGAAGAATTAAGCACAAGCGCAGCCTGCCCCCCAGAACCAGAAGAGGGCCTGAAGCAATCCTGCGCTTTTGCGGCCAGCTCCCAAAAAAGCGAGTTGAAAAATGGAGCTCAGGGGCACTGCAATTCACAAACCTGCAGAGTTTTAAATGATAACTCTCGTCCACAAATATATTAAGGGAAGGCAACGAAGAGGCTTTGAAAACAAGGCAGAATTGCAGGAAACAGATTTCAGGAGGTAGATTTGAATCGCCTTGAAAGCACATGAAAAGCGGCAAAACGTGGACAATGATGCCCTTGGCCAAAAAGGGCATATGCGTTTTTTCCTGAATATATTCAGGAAAAAACGCATATGCCCTTTTGGCCAACCAAGCAACCTGGAAAGGCAAATCAGCGCTCCAAAGAAGTCTCGCTTCCCAGTGGGCAAAAGGCCATGCGGAAAAAAGTGTCCAAACCAGAAATGCAGGACCGGCCATGGAGAAATGGGAGCCTTGCTACGCTGATGGGTGGGATGTAAATTGCCAACAGCCACTCTGGAGAAGTGTACGGTGTGTTCTGAAACATCTAAAAAACACAGCTTGGAGAGCATAGGGCACTTCCACTCATGGCCGTATAAATTGGGAAAACTAAAAATCAGGAAGACACAGGCACCCCAAAGTTTTAGGGCTGCTCTGTTGACAAGAACCCCCACTTCATTACACCTTAAATATCCTAGGAGAGAGAAAAATGGATAAAGAAGTTGTGGTCCTCATGTACAATGGAATATCACTCAGCCATGAAATCAACTTCATAAGGCTAGAAGCAGCACGATGAGAGGATTTAGGTACGACGATTCTAAGTGAAATAAGTCACACAGAAAAAGACACTTATCATAAGATATCACTTAGAGAGGGAATGTAAAAACCGCTACACTTGAACTGAATTGCAAAACAGAACAGAGTCACACATTTAGAAAACACACTATGGCTGCTGAACGGGAAAGGTGAGGTGGGGTGATGCATAAAACAAGGGTTTCAAATTAGCTCAGATATCGTTCCATAAACCCAATATGTAAGAGACAAGACCTATTCCTTTTTCAGTGAACTGGACTCAACACCCCCTATTCACCGCACAAGAATATATCTGACTAGTAAGAATCTTCAAACCTATGTATTGATATCTCTCTGTAAGTGAGTCAAGGGGGTGTAAAGCGCCATAAACACAGCCGTGAAAAGCAGCTAAACCCCATTATAAAAATAAATTACTTTTCAAAACCCGTGAAACAAAGGCAGTGAAAGAGAGAGAAATTCTTACAAAATTCGTTCAGGGGCTGTGATGCAACCTGGATTGACCAAATCTAAACCCACAGCTGATTGAGACATAAGGGTGGACACTCTTGGGGCTGAGAGGTTCGGTGAGGTTGGGTGAGCCAACGCAGACCCTTTCAAGTAATACTGCATGGTACCCATCCCATGGGTCCCAAATCTCCAGGTTCAAGGGCATCTTCCTACGTCGAAAACAGGCATGAAAAACCCAGAAGATGGTACACCGTGTGATCGGGAAAGGTTTCTAAAACGCACCTCATTTCTCATCTCCTTTGCTCGGGTTCGCCATTCCAGCCAATTTACTAGCCATCTCCCTCCTTGGAGAATCAGCACCTTTAACCTCCTGTTCCGTACAGGTTGCAATTTGTCCTGAGGATGAACGGGAAGAGGGGGAACCAATGAGAGACTAGCTCTAGGTGTTGGGACAGGCACAGGTCACTCTATTTTCCCATCAGGAAGAAGAATTAAGCACAAGCGCAGCCTGCCCCCCAGAACCAGAAGAGGGCCTGAAGCAATCCTGCGCTTTTGCGGCCAGCTCCCAAAAAAGCGAGTTGAAAAATGGAGCTCAGGGGCACTGCAATTCACAAACCTGCAGAGTTTTAAATGATAACTCTCGTCCACAAATATATTAAGGGAAGGCAACGAAGAGGCTTTGAAAACAAGGCAGAATTGCAGGAAACAGATTTCAGGAGGTAGATTTGAATCGCCTTGAAAGCACATGAAAAGCGGCAAAACGTGGACAATGATGCCCTTGGCCAAAAAGGGCGTATGCGTTTTTTCCTGAATATATTCAGGAAAAAACGCATACGCCCTTTTTGGCCAACCAAGCAACCTGGAAAGGCAAATCAGCGCTCCAAAGAAGTCTGGCTTCCCAGCGGGCAAAAGGGCCATGCGGAAAAAAGTGTCCAAACCAGAAATGCAGGACCGGCCATGGAGAAATGGGAGCCTTGCTACGCTGATGGGTGGGATGTAAATTGCCAACAGCCACTCTGGAGAAGTGTACGTTGTGTTCTGAAACATCTAAAAAACACAGCTTGGAGAGCATAGGGCACTTCCACTCATGGCCGTATAAATTGGGAAAACTAAAAATCAGCAAGACACAGGCACCCCAAAGTTTAGGGCTGCTCTGTTGACAAGAATCCCCACTTCATTACACCTTAAATATCCTAGGAAAGCGAAAAATGGATAAAGAAGTTGTGGTCCTCATGTACAATGGAATATCACTCAGCCATGAAATCAACTTCATAAGGCTAGAAGCAGCACGATGAGAGGATTTAGGTACGACGATTCTAAGTGAAATAAGTCACACAGAAAAAGACACTTATCATAAGATATCACTTATAGAGGGAATGTAAAAACCGCTACACTTCAACTGAATTGCAAAACAGAACAGAGTCACACATTTAGAAAACACACTATGGCTGCTGAACGGGAAAGGTGAGGTGGGGTGATGCATAAAACAAGGGTTTCAAATTAGCTCAGATACCGTTCCATAAACCCAATATGTAACAGACAAGACCTATTCCTTTTTCAGTGAACTGGACTCAACACCCCCTATTCACCGGACAAGAATATATCTGAGTAGTAAGAATCTTCAAACCTATGTATTGATATCTCTCTGTAAGTGAGTCAAGGGGGTGAAAAGCGCCATAAACACAGCCGTGAGAAGCAGCTAAACCCCATTATAAAAATAAATTACTTTTCAAAACCAGTGAAACAAAGACAGTGAAAGAGAGAGAAGTTCTTACAAAATTCGTTCAGGGGCTGTGATGCAACCTGGATTGACCATATCTAGACACACAGCTGATTGAGACATAAGGGTGGACACTCTTGGGGCTGAGAGGTTCGGTGAGGTTGGGTGAGCCAACGCAGACCCTTTCAAGTAATACTGCATGGTAGCCATCCCATGGGTCCCAAATCTCCAGGTTCAAGGGCATCTTCCTACATCGACAACAGGCATGAGAAACCCAGAAGATGGTACACCGTGTGATCGGGAAAGGTTTCTAAAACGCACCTCATTTCTCATCTCCTTGGCTCGGGTTCGCCATTCCAGCCGATTTACTAGCCATCTCCCTCCTTGGAGAATCAGCACCTTTAACCTCCTGTTCCGTACAGGTTGCAATTTGTCCTGATGATGAACGGGAAGAGGGGGAACCAATGAGAGACTAGCTCTAGGTGTTGGGACAGGCACAGGTCACTCTATTTTCCCATCAGGAAGAAGAATTAAGCACAAGCGCAGCCTGCCCCCCAGAACCAGAAGAGGGCCTGAAGCAATCCTGCGCTTTTGCGGCCAGCTCCCAAAAAAGCGAGTTGAAAAATGGAGCTCAGGGGCACTGCAATTCACAAACCTGCAGAGTTTTAAATGATAACTCTCGTCCACAAATATATTAAGGGAAGGCAACGAAGAGGCTTTGAAAACAAGGCAGAATTGCAGGAAACAGATTTCAGGAGGTAGATTTGAATCGCCTTGAAAGCACATGAAAAGCGGCAAAACGTGGACAATGATGCCCTTGGCCAAAAAGGGCATATGCGTTTTTTCCTGAATATATTCAGGAAAAAACGCATATGCCCTTTTGGGCCAACCAAGCAACCTGGAAAGGCAAATCAGCGCTCCAAAGAAGTCTCGCTTCCCAGTGGGCAAAAGGGCCATGCGGAAAAAAGTGTCCAAACCAGAAATGCAGGACCGGCCATGGAGAAATGGGAGCCTTGCTACGCTGATGGGTGGGATGTAAATTGCCAACAGCCACTCTGGAGAAGTGTACGGTGTGTTCTGAAACATCTAAAAAACACAGCTTGGAGAGCATAGGGCACTTCCACTCATGGCCGTATAAATTGGGAAAACTAAAAATCAGGAAGACACAGGCACCCCAAAGTTTAGGGCTGCTCTGTTGACAAGAACCCCCACTTCATTACACCTTAAATATCCTAGGAGAGAGAAAAATGGATAAAGAAGTTGTGGTCCTCATGTACAATGGAATATCACTCAGCCATGAAATCAACTTCATAAGGCTAGAAGCAGCACGATGAGAGGATTTAGGTACGACGATTCTAAGTGAAATAAGTCACACAGAAAAAGACACTTATCATAAGATATCACTTAGAGAGGGAATGTAAAAACCGCTACACTTGAACTGAATTGCAAAACAGAACAGAGTCACACATTTAGAAAACACACTATGGCTGCTGAACGGGAAAGGTGAGGTGGGGTGATGCATAAAACAAGGGTTTCAAATTAGCTCAGATATCGTTCCATAAACCCAATATGTAAGAGACAAGACCTATTCCTTTTTCAGTGAACTGGACTCAACACCCCCTATTCACCGCACAAGAATATATCTGACTAGTAAGAATCTTCAAACCTATGTATTGATATCTCTCTGTAAGTGAGTCAAGGGGGTGTAAAGCGCCATAAACACAGCCGTGAAAAGCAGCTAAACCCCATTATAAAAATAAATTACTTTTCAAAACCCGTGAAACAAAGGCAGTGAAAGAGAGAGAAATTCTTACAAAATTCGTTCAGGGGCTGTGATGCAACCTGGATTGACCAAATCTAAACCCACAGCTGATTGAGACATAAGGGTGGACACTCTTGGGGCTGAGAGGTTCGGTGAGGTTGGGTGAGCCAACGCAGACCCTTTCAAGTAATACTGCATGGTACCCATCCCATGGGTCCCAAATCTCCAGGTTCAAGGGCATCTTCCTACGTCGAAAACAGGCATGAAAAACCCAGAAGATGGTACACCGTGTGATCGGGAAAGGTTTCTAAAACGCACCTCATTTCTCATCTCCTTTGCTCGGGTTCGCCATTCCAGCCAATTTACTAGCCATCTCCCTCCTTGGAGAATCAGCACCTTTAACCTCCTGTTCCGTACAGGTTGCAATTTGTCCTGAGGATGAACGGGAAGAGGGGGAACCAATGAGAGACTAGCTCTAGGTGTTGGGACAGGCACAGGTCACTCTAGTTTCCCATCAGGAAGAAGAATTAAGCACAAGCTCAGCCTGCCCCCCAGAACCAGAAGAGGGCCTGAAGCAATCCTGCGCTTTTGCGGCCAGCTCCCAAAAAGCGAGTTGAAAAATGGAGCTCAGGGGCACTGCAATTCACAAACCTGCAGAGTTTTAAATGATAACTCTCGTCCACAAATATATTAAGGGAAGGCAACGAAGAGGCTTTGAAAACAAGGCAGAATTGCAGGAAACAGATTTCAGGAGGTAGATTTGAATCGCCTTGAAAGCACATGAAAAGCGGCAAAACGTGGACAATGATGCCCTTGGCCAAAAAGGGCGTATGCGTTTTTTCCTGAATATATTCAGGAAAAAACGCATACGCCCTTTTTGGCCAACCAAGCAACCTGGAAAGGCAAATCAGCGCTCCAAAGAAGTCTCGCTTCCCAGTGGGCAAAAGGGCCATGCGGAAAAAAGTGTCCAAACCAGAAATGCAGGACCGGCCATGGAGAAATGGGAGCCTTGCTACGCTGATGGGTGGGATGTAAATTGCCAACAGCCACTCTGGAGAAGTGTACGGTGTGTTCTGAAACATCTAAAAAACACAGCTTGGAGAGCATAGGGCACTTCCACTCATGGGCGTATAAATTGGGAAAACTAAAAATCAGCAAGACACAGGCACCCCAAAGTTTAGGGCTGCTCTGTTGACAAGAATCCCCACTTCATTACACCTTAAATATCCTAGGAAAGCGAAAAATGGATAAAGAAGTTGTGGTCCTCATGTACAATGGAATATCACTCAGCCATGAAATCAACTTCATAAGGCTAGAAGCAGCACGATGAGAGGATTTAGGTACGACGATTCTAAGTGAAATAAGTCACACAGAAAAAGACACTTATCATAAGATATCACTTAGAGAGGGAATGTAAAAACCGCTACACTTGAACTGAATTGCAAAACAGAACAGAGTCACACATTTAGAAAACACACTATGGCTGCTGAACGGGAAAGGTGAGGTGGGGTGATGCATAAAACAAGGGTTTCAAATTAGCTCAGATACCGTTCCATAAACCCAATATGTAACAGACAAGACCTATTCCTTTTTCAGTGAACTGGACTCAACACCCCCTATTCACCGGACAAGAATATATCTGAGTAGTAAGAATCTTCAAACCTATGTATTGATATCTCTCTGTAAGTGAGTCAAGGGGGTGAAAAGCGCCTTAAACACAGCCGTGAGAAGCAGCTAAACCCCATTATAAAAATAAATTACTTTTCAAAACCAGTGAAACAAAGACAGTGAAAGAGAGAGAAGTTCTTACAAAATTCGTTCAGGGGCTGTGATGCAACCTGGATTGACCATATCTAGACACACAGCTGATTGAGACATAAGGGTGGACACTCTTGGGGCTGAGAGGTTCGGTGAGGTTGGGTGAGCCAACGCAGACCCTTTCAAGTAATACTGCATGGTAGCCATCCCATGGGTCCCAAATCTCCAGGTTCAAGGGCATCTTCCTACATCGACAACAGGCATGAGAAACCCAGAAGATGGTACACCGTGTGATCGGGAAAGGTTTCTAAAACGCACCTCATTTCTCATCTCCTTGGCTCGGGTTCGCCATTCCAGCCGATTTACTAGCCATCTCCCTCCTTGGAGAATCAGCACCTTTAACCTCCTGTTCCGTACAGGTTGCAATTTGTCCTGATGATGAACGGGAAGAGGGGGAACCAATGAGAGACTAGCTCTAGGTGTTGGGACAGGCACAGGTCACTCTATTTTCCCATCAGGAAGAAGAATTAAGCACAAGCGCAGCCTGCCCCCCAGAACCAGAAGAGGGCCTGAAGCAATCCTGCGCTTTTGCGGCCAGCTCCCAAAAAAGCGAGTTGAAAAATGGAGCTCAGGGGCACTGCAATTCACAAACCTGCAGAGTTTTAAATGATAACTCTCGTCCACAAATATATTAAGGGAAGGCAACGAAGAGGCTTTGAAAACAAGGCAGAATTGCAGGAAACAGATTTCAGGAGGTAGATTTGAATCGCCTTGAAAGCACATGAAAAGCGGCAAAACGTGGACAATGATGCCCTTGGCCAAAAAGGGCATATGCGTTTTTTCCTGAATATATTCAGGAAAAAACGCATATGCCCTTTTGGGCCAACCAAGCAACCTGGAAAGGCAAATCAGCGCTCCAAAGAAGTCTCGCTTCCCAGTGGGCAAAAGGGCCATGCGGAAAAAAGTGTCCAAACCAGAAATGCAGGACCGGCCATGGAGAAATGGGAGCCTTGCTACGCTGATGGGTGGGATGTAAATTGCCAACAGCCACTCTGGAGAAGTGTACGGTGTGTTCTGAAACATCTAAAAAACACAGCTTGGAGAGCATAGGGCACTTCCACTCATGGCCGTATAAATTGGGAAAACTAAAAATCAGGAAGACACAGGCACCCCAAAGTTTAGGGCTGCTCTGTTGACAAGAACCCCCACTTCATTACACCTTAAATATCCTAGGAGAGAGAAAAATGGATAAAGAAGTTGTGGTCCTCATGTACAATGGAATATCACTCAGCCATGAAATCAACTTCATAAGGCTAGAAGCAGCACGATGAGAGGATTTAGGTACGACGATTCTAAGTGAAATAAGTCACACAGAAAAAGACACTTATCATAAGATATCACTTAGAGAGGGAATGTAAAAACCGCTACACTTGAACTGAATTGCAAAACAGAACAGAGTCACACATTTAGAAAACACACTATGGCTGCTGAACGGGAAAGGTGAGGTGGGGTGATGCATAAAACAAGGGTTTCAAATTAGCTCAGATATCGTTCCATAAACCCAATATGTAAGAGACAAGACCTATTCCTTTTTCAGTGAACTGGACTCAACACCCCCTATTCACCGCACAAGAATATATCTGACTAGTAAGAATCTTCAAACCTATGTATTGATATCTCTCTGTAAGTGAGTCAAGGGGGTGTAAAGCGCCATAAACACAGCCGTGAAAAGCAGCTAAACACCATTATAAAAATAAATTACTTTTCAAAACCCGTGAAACAAAGGCAGTGAAAGAGAGAGAAATTCTTACAAAATTCGTTCAGGGGCTGTGATGCAACCTGGATTGACCAAATCTAAACCCACAGCTGATTGAGACATAAGGGTGGACACTCTTGGGGCTGAGAGGTTCGGTGAGGTTGGGTGAGCCAACGCAGACCCTTTCAAGTAATACTGCATGGTACCCATCCCATGGGTCCCAAATCTCCAGGTTCAAGGGCATCTTCCTACGTCGAAAACAGGCATGAAAAACCCAGAAGATGGTACACCGTGTGATCGGGAAAGGTTTCTAAAACGCACCTCATTTCTCATCTCCTTTGCTCGGGTTCGCCATTCCAGCCAATTTACTAGTCATCTCCCTCCTTGGAGAATCAGCACCTTTAACCTCCTGTTCCGTACAGGTTGCAATTTGTCCTGAGGATTAACGGGAAGAGGGGGAACCAATGAGAGACTAGCTCTAGGTGTTGGGACAGGCACAGGTCACTCTAGTTTCGCATCAGGAAGAAGAATTAAGCACAAGCTCAGCCTGCCCCCCAGAACCAGAAGAGGGCCTGAAGCAATCCTGCGCTTTTGCGGCCAGCTCCCAAAAAGCGAGTTGAAAAATGGAGCTCAGGGGCACTGCAATTCACAAACCTGCAGAGTTTTAAATGATAACTCTCGTCCACAAATATATTAAGGGAAGGCAACGAAGAGGCTTTGAAAACAAGGCAGAATTGCAGGAAACAGATTTCAGGAGGTAGATTTGAATCGCCTTGAAAGCACATGAAAAGCGGCAAAACGTGGACAATGATGCCCTTGGCCAAAAAGGGCGTATGCGTTTTTTCCTGAATATATTCAGGAAAAAACGCATACGCCCTTTTTGGCCAACCAAGCAACCTGGAAAGGCAAATCAGCGCTCCAAAGAAGTCTGGCTTCCCAGCGGGCAAAAGGGGCATGCGGAAAAAAGTGTCCAAACCAGAAATGCAGGACCGGCCATGGAGAAATGGGAGCCTTGCTACGCTGATGGGTGGGATGTAAATTGCCAACAGCCACTCTGGAGAAGTGTACGGTGTGTTCTGAAACATCTAAAAAACACAGCTTGGAGAGCATAGGGCACTTCCACTCATGGGCGTATAAATTGGGAAAACTAAAAATCAGCAAGACACAGGCACCCCAAAGTTTAGGGCTGCTCTGCTGACAAGAACCCCCACTTCATTACACCTTAAATATCCTAGGAGAGAGAAAAATGGATAAAGAAGTTGTGGTCCTCATTTACAATGGAATATCACTCAGCCATGAAATCAACTTCATAAGGCTAGAAGCAGCACGATGAGAGGATTTAGGTACGACGATTCTAAGTGAAATAAGTCACACAGAAAAAGACACTTATCATAAGATATCACTTAGAGAGGGAATGTAAAAACCGCTACACTTGAACTGAATTGCAAAACAGAACAGAGTCACACATTTAGAAAACACACTATGGCTGCTGAACGGGAAAGGTGAGGTGGGGTGATGCATAAAACAAGGGTTTCAAATTAGCTCAGATATCGTTCCATAAACCCAATATGTAAGAGACAAGACCTATTCCTTTTTCAGTGAACTGGACTCAACACCCCCTATTCACCGCACAAGAATATATCTGACTAGTAAGAATCTTCAAACCTATGTATTGATATCTCTCTGTAAGTGAGTCAAGGGGGTGTAAAGCGCCATAAACACAGCCGTGAAAAGCAGCTAAACCCCATTATAAAAATAAATTACTTTTCAAAACCCGTGAAACAAAGGCAGTGAAAGAGAGAGAAATTCTTACAAAATTCGTTCAGGGGCTGTGATGCAACCTGGATTGACCAAATCTAAACCCACAGCTGATTGAGACATAAGGGTGGACACTCTTGGGGCTGAGAGGTTCGGTGAGGTTGGGTGAGCCAACGCAGACCCTTTCAAGTAATACTGCATGGTACCCATCCCATGGGTCCCAAATCTCCAGGTTCAAGGGCATCTTCCTACGTCGAAAACAGGCATGAAAAACCCAGAAGATGGTACACCGTGTGATCGGGAAAGGTTTCTAAAACGCACCTCATTTCTCATCTCCTTTGCTCGGGTTCGCCATTCCAGCCAATTTACTAGCCATCTCCCTCCTTGGAGAATCAGCACCTTTAACCTCCTGTTCCGTACAGGTTGCAATTTGTCCTGAGGATGAACGGGAAGAGGGGGAACCAATGAGAGACTAGCTCTAGGTGTTGGGACAGGCACAGGTCACTCTAGTTTCCCATCAGGAAGAAGAATTAAGCACAAGCTCAGCCTGCCCCCCAGAACCAGAAGAGGGCCTGAAGCAATCCTGCGCTTTTGCGGCCAGCTCCCAAAAAGCGAGTTGAAAAATGGAGCTCAGGGGCACTGCAATTCACAAACCTGCAGAGTTTTAAATGATAACTCTCGTCCACAAATATATTAAGGGAAGGCAACGAAGAGGCTTTGAAAACAAGGCAGAATTGCAGGAAACAGATTTCAGGAGGTAGATTTGAATCGCCTTGAAAGCACATGAAAAGCGGCAAAACGTGGACAATGATGCCCTTGGCCAAAAAGGGCGTATGCGTTTTTTCCTGAATATATTCAGGAAAAAACGCATACGCCCTTTTTGGCCAACCAAGCAACCTGGAAAGGCAAATCAGCGCTCCAAAGAAGTCTGGCTTCCCAGCGGGCAAAAGGGCCATGCGGAAAAAAGTGTCCAAACCAGAAATGCAGGACCGGCCATGGAGAAATGGGAGCCTTGCTACGCTGATGGGTGGGATGTAAATTGCCAACAGCCACTCTGGAGAAGTGTACGGTGTGTTCTGAAACATCTAAAAAACACAGCTTGGAGAGCATAGGGCACTTCCACTCATGGGCGTATAAATTGGGAAAACTAAAAATCAGCAAGACACAGGCACCCCAAAGTTTAGGGCTGCTCTGCTGACAAGAACCCCCACTTCATTACACCTTAAATATCCTAGGAAAGCGAAAAATGGATAAAGAAGTTGTGGTCCTCATGTACAATGGAATATCACTCAGCCATGAAATCAACGTCATAAGGCTAGTAGCAGCACGATGAGTGGATTTAGGTACGACGATTCTAAGTGAAATAAGTCACACAGAAAAAGACACTTATCATAAGATATCACTTCTAGAGGGAATGTAAAACCCGCTACACTTGAACTGAATTGCAAAACAGAACAGAGTCACACGTTTAGGAAACGCACTATGGCTGCTGAACGGGAAAGGTGAGGTGGGGTGATGCATAAAACAAGTGTTTCAAATTAGCTCCGATACCGTTCCATAAACCCAATATGTAAGAGACAAGACCTATTCCTTTTTCAGTGAACTGGACTCAACACCCCCTATTCACCGCACAAGAATATATCTGACTAGGAAGAATCTTCAAACCTATGTATTGATATCTCTCCGTAAGTGAGTCAAGGGGGTGTAAAGCGGCATAAACACAGCCGTGAAAAGCAGCTAAACCCCATTATAAAAATAAATTACTTTTCAAAACCCGTGAAACAAAGACAGTGAAAGAGAGAGAAATTCTTACAAAATTCGTTCAGGGGCTGTGATGCAACCTGGATTGACCATATCTAGACCCACAGCTGATTGAGACATAAGGGTGGACACTCTTGGGGCTGAGAGGTTCGGTGAGGTTGGGTGAGCCAACGCAGACCCTTTCAAGTAATACTGCATGGTACCCATCCCATGGGTCCCAAATCTCCAGGTTCAAGGGCATCTTCCTACGTCGAAAACAGGCATGAGAAACCCAGAAGATGGTACACCGTGTGATCGGGAAAGGTTTCTAAAACGCACCTCATTTCTCATCTCCTTTGCTCGGGTTCGCCATTCCAGCCGATTTACTAGCCATCTCCCTCCTTGGAGAATCAGCACCTTTAACCTCCTGTTCCGTACAGGTTGCAATTTGTCCTGAGGATGAACGGGAAGAGGGGGAACCAATGAGAGACTAGCTCTAGGTGTTGGGACAGGCACAGGTCACTCTATTTTCCCATCACGAAGAAGAATTAAGCACAAGCTCAGCCTGCCCCCCAGAACCAGAAGAGGGCCTGAAGCAATCCTGCGCTTTTGCGGCCAGCTCCCAAAAAAGCGAGTTGAAAAATGGAGCTCAGGGGCACTGCAATTCACAAACCTGCAGAGTTTTAAATGATAACTCTCGTCCACAAATATATTAAGGGAAGGCAACGAAGAGGCTTTGAAAACAAGGCAGAATTGCAGGAAACAGATTTCAGGAGGTAGATTTGAATCGCCTTGAAAGCACATGAAAAGCGGCAAAACGTGGACAATGATGCCCTTGGCCAAAAAGGGCGTATGCGTTTTTTCCTGAATATATTCAGGAAAAAACGCATACGCCCTTTTTGGCCAACCAAGCAACCTGGAAAGGCAAATCAGCGCTCCAAAGAAGTCTGGCTTCCCAGCGGGCAAAAGGGCCATGCGGAAAAAAGTGTCCAAACCAGAAATGCAGGACCGGCCATGGAGAAATGGGAGCCTTGCTACGCTGATGGGTGGGATGTAAATTGCCAACAGCCACTCTGGAGAAGTGTACGGTGTGTTCTGAAACATCTAAAAAACACAGCTTGGAGAGCATAGGGCACTTCCACTCATGGGCGTATAAATTGGGAAAACTAAAAATCAGCAAGACACAGGCACCCCAAAGTTTAGGGCTGCTCTGCTGACAAGAACCCCCACTTCATTACACCTTAAATATCCTAGGAAAGCGAAAAATGGATAAAGAAGTTGTGGTCCTCATGTACAATGGAATATCACTCAGCCATGAAATCAACGTCATAAGGCTAGTAGCAGCACGATGAGTGGATTTAGGTACGACGATTCTAAGTGAAATAAGTCACACAGAAAAAGACACTTATCATAAGATATCACTTCTAGAGGGAATGTAAAACCCGCTACACTTGAACTGAATTGCAAAACAGAACAGAGTCACACGTTTAGGAAACGCACTATGGCTGCTGAACGGGAAAGGTGAGGTGGGGTGATGCATAAAACAAGTGTTTCAAATTAGCTCCGATACCGTTCCATAAACCCAATATGTAAGAGACAAGACCTATTCCTTTTTCAGTGAACTGGACTCAACACCCCCTATTCACCGCACAAGAATATATCTGACTAGGAAGAATCTTCAAACCTATGTATTGATATCTCTCCGTAAGTGAGTCAAGGGGGTGTAAAGCGGCATAAACACAGCCGTGAAAAGCAGCTAAACCCCATTATAAAAATAAATTACTTTTCAAAACCCGTGAAACAAAGACAGTGAAAGAGAGAGAAATTCTTACAAAATTCGTTCAGGGGCTGTGATGCAACCTGGATTGACCATATCTAGACCCACAGCTGATTGAGACATAAGGGTGGACACTCTTGGGGCTGAGAGGTTCGGTGAGGTTGGGTGAGCCAACGCAGACCCTTTCAAGTAATACTGCATGGTACCCATCCCATGGGTCCCAAATCTCCAGGTTCAAGGGCATCTTCCTACGTCGAAAACAGGCATGAGAAACCCAGAAGATGGTACACCGTGTGATCGGGAAAGGTTTCTAAAACGCACCTCATTTCTCATCTCCTTTGCTCGGGTTCGCCATTCCAGCCGATTTACTAGCCATCTCCCTCCTTGGAGAATCAGCACCTTTAACCTCCTGTTCCGTACAGGTTGCAATTTGTCCTGAGGATGAACGGGAAGAGGGGGAACCAATGAGAGACTAGCTCTAGGTGTTGGGACAGGCACAGGTCACTCTATTTTCCCATCACGAAGAAGAATTAAGCACAAGCTCAGCCTGCCCCCCAGAACCAGAAGAGGGCCTGAAGCAATCCTGCGCTTTTGCGGCCAGCTCCCAAAAAAGCGAGTTGAAAAATGGAGCTCAGGGGCACTGCAATTCACAAACCTGCAGAGTTTTAAATGATAACTCTCGTCCACAAATATATTAAGGGAAGGCAACGAAGAGGCTTTGAAAGCAAGGCAGAATTGCAGGAAACAGATTTCAGGAGGTAGATTCGAATCGCCTTGAAAGCACATGAAAAGCGGCAAAACGTGGACAATGATGCCCTTGGCCAAAAAGGGCGTATGCGTTTTTTCCTGAATATATTCAGGAAAAAACGCATACGCCCTTTTTGGCCAACCAAGCAACCTGGAAAGGCCAATCAGCGCTCCAAAGAAGTCTGGCTTCCCAGCGGGCAAAAGGGCCATGCGGAAAAAAGTGTCCAAACCAGAAATGCAGGACCGGCCATGGAGAAATGGGAGCCTTGCTACGCTGATGGGTGGGATGTAAATTGCCAACAGCCACTCTGGAGAAGTGTACGGTGTGTTCTGAAACATCTAAAAAACACAGCTTGGAGAGCATAGGGCACTTCCACTCATGGGCGTATAAATTGGGAAAACTAAAAATCAGCAAGACACAGGCACCCCAAAGTTTAGGGCTGCTCTGCTGACAAGAACCCCCACTTCATTACACCTTAAATATCCTAGGAAAGCGAAAAATGGATAAAGAAGTTGTGGTCCTCATGTACAATGGAATATCACTCAGCCATGAAATCAACGTCATAAGGCTAGTAGCAGCACGATGAGTGGATTTAGGTACGACGATTCTAAGTGAAATAAGTCACACAGAAAAAGACACTTATCATAAGATATCACTTAGAGAGGGAATGTAAAAACTGCTACACTTGAACTGAATTACAAAACAGAACAGAGTCACACGTTTAGAAAACACACTATGGCTGCTGAACGGGAAAGGTGAGGTGGGGTGATGCATAAAACAAGGGTTTCAAATTAGCTCAGATACCGTTCCATAAACCCAATATGTAACAGACAAGACCTATTCCTTTTTCAGTGAACTGGACTCAACACCCCCTATTCACCGCACAAGAATATATCTGAGTAGTAAGAATCTTCAAACCTATGTATTGATATCTCTCTGTAAGTGAGTCAAGGGGGTGTAAAGCGCCATAAACACAGCCGTGAGAAGCAGCTAAACCCCATTATAAAAATAAATTACTTTTCAAAACCAGTGAAACAAAGACAGTGAAAGAGAGAGAAGTTCTTACAAAATTCGTTCAGGGGCTGTGATGCAACCTGGATTGACCATATCTAGACACACAGCTGATTGAGACATAAGGGTGGACACTCTTGGGGCTGAGAGGTTCGGTGAGGTTGGGTGAGCCAACGCAGACCCTTTCAAGTAATACTGCATGGTAGCCATCCCATGGGTCCCAAATCTCCAGGTTCAAGGGCATCTTCCTACATCGACAACAGGCATGAGAAACCCAGAAGATGGTACACCGTGTGATCGGGAAAGGTTTCTAAAACGCACCTCATTTCTCATCTCCTTGGCTCGGGTTCGCCATTCCAGCCGATTTACTAGCCATCTCCCTCCTTGGAGAATCAGCACCTTTAACCTCCTGTTCCGTACAGGTTGCAATTTGTCCTGATGATGAACGGGAAGAGGGGGAACCAATGAGAGACTAGCTCTAGGTGTTGGGACAGGCACAGGTCACTCTATTTTCCCATCAGGAAGAAGAATTAAGCACAAGCGCAGCCTGCCCCCCAGAACCAGAAGAGGGCCTGAAGCAATCCTGCGCTTTTGCGGCCAGCTCCCAAAAAAGCGAGTTGAAAAATGGAGCTCAGGGGCACTGCAATTCACAAACCTGCAGAGTTTTAAATGATAACTCTCGTCCACAAATATATTAAGGGAAGGCAACGAAGAGGCTTTGAAAACAAGGCAGAATTGCAGGAAACAGATTTCAGGAGGTAGATTTGAATCGCCTTGAAAGCACATGAAAAGCGGCAAAACGTGGACAATGATGCCCTTGGCCAAAAAGGGCATATGCGTTTTTTCCTGAATATATTCAGGAAAAAACGCATATGCCCTTTTGGGCCAACCAAGCAACCTGGAAAGGCAAATCAGCGCTCCAAAGAAGTCTCGCTTCCCAGTGGGCAAAAGGGCCATGCGGAAAAAAGTGTCCAAACCAGAAATGCAGGACCGGCCATGGAGAAATGGGAGCCTTGCTACGCTGATGGGTGGGATGTAAATTGCCAACAGCCACTCTGGAGAAGTGTACGGTGTGTTCTGAAACATCTAAAAAACACAGCTTGGAGAGCATAGGGCACTTCCACTCATGGCCGTATAAATTGGGAAAACTAAAAATCAGGAAGACACAGGCACCCCAAAGTTTAGGGCTGCTCTGTTGACAAGAACCCCCACTTCATTACACCTTAAATATCCTAGGAGAGAGAAAAATGGATAAAGAAGTTGTGGTCCTCATGTACAATGGAATATCACTCAGCCATGAAATCAACTTCATAAGGCTAGAAGCAGCACGATGAGAGGATTTAGGTACGACGATTCTAAGTGAAATAAGTCACACAGAAAAAGACACTTATCGTAAGATATCACTTATAGAGGGAATGTAAAAACCGCTACACTTGAACTGAATTGCAAAACAGAACAGAGTCACACATTTAGAAAACACACTATGGCTGCTGAACGGGAAAGGTGAGGTGGGGTGATGCATAAAACAAGGGTTTCAAATTAGCTCAGATATCGTTCCATAAACCCAATATGTAAGAGACAAGACCTATTCCTTTTTCAGTGAACTGGACTCAACACCCCCTATTCACCGCACAAGAATATATCTGACTAGTAAGAATCTTCAAACCTATGTATTGATATCTCTCTGTAAGTGAGTCAAGGGGGTGTAAAGCGGCATAAACACAGCCGTGAAAAGCAGCTAAACCCCATTATAAAAATAAATTACTTTTCAAAACCCGTGAAACAAAGGCAGTGAAAGAGAGAGAAATTCTTACAAAATTCGTTCAGGGGCTGTGATGCAACCTGGATTGACCAAATCTAAACCCACAGCTGATTGAGACATAAGGGTGGACACTCTTGGGGCTGAGAGGTTCGGTGAGGTTGGGTGAGCCAACGCAGACCCTTTCAAGTAATACTGCATGGTACCCATCCCATGGGTCCCAAATCTCCAGGTTCAAGGGCATCTTCCTACGTCGAAAACAGGCATGAGAAACCCAGAAGATGGTACACCGTGTGATCGGGAAAGGTTTCTAAAACGCACCTCATTTCTCATCTCCTTTGCTCGGGTTCGCCATTCCAGCCGATTTACTAGCCATCTCCCTCCTTGGAGAATCAGCACCTTTAACCTCCTGTTCCGTACAGGTTGCAATTTGTCCTGAGGATGAACGGGAAGAGGGGGAACCAATGAGAGACTAGCTCTAGGTGTTGGGACAGGCACAGGTCACTCTAGTTTCCCATCAGGAAGAAGAATTAAGCACAAGCTCAGCCTGCCCCCCAGAACCAGAAGAGGGCCTGAAGCAATCCTGCGCTTTTGCGGCCAGCTCCCAAAAAGCGAGTTGAAAAATGGAGCTCAGGGACACTGCAATTCACAAACCTGCAGAGTTTTAAATGATACCTCTCGTCCACAAATATATTAAGGGAAGGCAATGAAGAGGCTTTGAAAGCAAGGCAGAATTGCAGGAAACAGATTTCAGGAGGTAGATTCGAATCGCCTTGAAAGCACATGAAAAGCGGCAAAACGTGGACAATGATGCCCTTGGCCAAAAAGGGCGTATGCGTTTTTTCCTGAATATATTCAGGAAAAAACGCATACGCCCTTTTTGGCCAACCAAGCAACCTGGAAAGGCCAATCAGCGCTCCAAAGAAGTCTCGCTTCCCAGCGGGCAAAAGGGCCATGCGGAAAAAAGTGTCCAAACCAGAAATGCAGGACCGGCCATGGAGAAATGGGAGCCTTGCTACGCTGATGGGTGGGATGTAAATTGCCAACAGCCACTCTGGAGAAGTGTACGGTGTGTTCTGAAACATCTAAAAAACACAGCTTGGAGAGCATAGGGCACTTCCACTCATGGGCGTATAAATTGGGAAAACTAAAAATCAGCAAGACACAGGCACCCCAAAGTTTAGGGCTGCTCTGTTGACAAGAACCCCCACTTCATTACACCTTAAATATCCTAGGAAAGCGAAAAATGGATAAAGAAGTTGTGGTCCTCATGTACAATGGAATATCACTCAGCCATGAAATCAACGTCATAAGGCTAGTAGCAGCACGATGAGTGGATTTAGGTACGACGATTCTAAGTGAAATAAGTCACACAGAAAAAGACACTTATCATAAGATATCACTTCTAGAGGGAATGTAAAACCCGCTACACTTGAACTGAATTGCAAAACAGAACAGAGTCACACGTTTAGGAAACGCACTATGGCTGCTGAACGGGAAAGGTGAGGTGGGGTGATGCATAAAACAAGGGTTTCAAATTAGCTCAGATACCGTTCCATAAACCCAATATGTAAGAGACAAGACCTATTCCTTTTTCAGTGAACTGGACTCAACACCCCCTATTCACTGCACAAGAATATATCTGACTAGGAAGAATCTTCAAACCTATGTATTGATATCTCTCTGTAAGTGAGTCAAGGGGGTGTAAAGCGGCATAAACACAGCCGTGAAAAGCAGCTAAACCCCATTATAAAAATAAATTACTTTTCAAAACCCGTGAAACAAAGACAGTGAAAGAGAGAGAAATTCTTACAAAATTCCTTCAGGGGCTGTGATGCAACCTGGATTGACCATATCTAGACCCACAGCTGATTGAGACATAAGGGTGGACACTCTTGGGGCTGAGAGGTTCGGTGAGGTTGGGTGAGCCAACGCAGACCCTTTCAAGTAATACTGCATGGTACCCATCCCATGGGTCCCAAATCTCCAGGTTCAAGGGCATCTTCCTACGTCGAAAACAGGCATGAGAAACCCAGAAGATGGTACACCGTGTGATCGGGAAAGGTTTCTAAAACGCACCTCATTTCTCATCTCCTTTGCTCGGGTTCGCCATTCCAGCCGATTTACTAGCCATCTCCCTCCTTGGAGAATCAGCACCTTTAACCTCCTGTTCCGTACAGGTTGCAATTTGTCCTGAGGATGAACGGGAAGAGGGGGAACCAATGAGAGACTAGCTCTAGGTGTTGGGACAGGCACAGGTCACTCTATTTTCCCATCAGGAAGAAGAATTAAGCACAAGCTCAGCCTGCCCCCCAGAACCAGAAGAGGGCCTGAAGCAATCCTGCGCTTTTGCGGCCAGCTCCCAAAAAAGCGAGTTGAAAAATGGAGCTCAGGGGCACTGCAATTCACAAACCTGCAGAGTTTTAAATGATACCTCTCGTCCACAAATATATTAAGGGAAGGCAATGAAGAGGCTTTGAAAGCAAGGCAGAATTGCAGGAAACAGATTTCAGGAGGTAGATTCGAATCGCCTTGAAAGCACATGAAAAGCGGCAAAACGTGGACAATGATGCCCTTGGCCAAAAAGGGCGTATGCGTTTTTTCCTGAATATATTCAGGAAAAAACGCATACGCCCTTTTTGGCCAACCAAGCAACCTGGAAAGGCCAATCAGCGCTCCAAAGAAGTCTCGCTTCCCAGCGGGCAAAAGGGCCATGCGGAAAAAAGTGTCCAAACCAGAAATGCAGGACCGGCCATGGAGAAATGGGAGCCTTGTTACGCTGATGGGTGGGATGTAAATTGCCAACAGCCACTCTGGAGAAGTGTACGGTGTGTTCTGAAACATCTAAAAAACACAGCTTGGAGAGCATAGGGCACTTCCACTCATGGGCGTATAAATTGGGAAAACTAAAAATCAGCAAGACACAGGCACCCCAAAGTTTAGGGCTGCTCTGTTGACAAGAACCCCCACTTCATTACACCTTAAATATCCTAGGAAAGAGAAAAATGGATAAAGAAGTTGTGGTCCTCATGTACAATGGAATATCACTCAGCCATGAAATCCACGTCATAAGGCTAGTAGCAGCACGATGAGTGGATTTAGGTACGACGATTCTAAGTGAAATAAGTCACACAGAAAAAGACACTTATCATAAGATATCACTTAGAGAGGGAATGTAAAAACCGCTACACTTGAACTGAATTACAAAACAGAACAGAGTCACACGTTTAGAAAACACACTATTGCTGCTGAACGGGAAAGGTGAGGTGGGGTGATGCATAAAACAAGGGTTTCAAATTAGCTCCGATACCGTTCCATAAACCCAATATGTAAGAGACAAGACCTATTCCTTTTTCAGTGAACTGGACTCAACACCCCCTATTCACCGCACAAGAATATATCTGACTAGGAAGAATCTTCAAACCTATGTATTGATATCTCTCTGTAAGTGAGTCAAGGGGGTGTAAAGCGGCATAAACACAGCCGTGAAAAGCAGCTAAACCCCATTATAAAAATAAATTACTTTTCAAAACCCGTGAAACAAAGGCAGTGAAAGAGAGAGAAATTCTTACAAAATTCGTTCAGGGGCTGTGATGCAACCTGGATTGACCAAATCTAAACCCACAGCTGATTGAGACATAAGGGTGGACACTCTTGGGGCTGAGAGGTTCGGTGAGGTTGGGTGAGCCAACGCAGACCCTTTCAAGTAATACTGCATGGTACCCATCCCATGGGTCCCAAATCTCCAGGTTCAAGGGCATCTTTCTACGTCGAAAACAGGCATGAGAAACCCAGAAGATGGTACACCGTGTGATCGGGAAAGGTTTCTAAAACGCACCTCATTTCTCATCTCCTTTGCTCGGGTTCGCCATTCCAGCCGATTTACTAGCCATCTCCCTCCTTGGAGAATCAGCACCTTTAACCTCCTGTTCCGTACAGGTTGCAATTTGTCCTGAGGATGAAGGGGAAGAGGGGGAACCAATGAGAGACTAGCTCTAGGTGTTGGGACAGGCACAGGTCACTCTATTTTCCCATCAGGAAGAAGAATTAAGCACAAGCTCAGCCTGCCCCCCAGAACCAGAAGAGGGCCTGAAGCAATCCTGCGCTTTTGCGGCCAGCTCCCAAAAAAGCGAGTTGAAAAATGGAGCTCAGGGGCACTGCAATTCACAAACCTGCAGAGTTTTAAATGATACCTCTCGTCCACAAATATATTAAGGGAAGGCAATGAAGAGGCTTTGAAAGCAAGGCAGAATTGCAGGAAACAGATTTCAGGAGGTAGATTCGAATCGCCTTGAAAGCACATGAAAAGCGGCAAAACGTGGACAATGATGCCCTTGGCCAAAAAGGGCGTATGCGTTTTTTCCTGAATATATTCAGGAAAAAACGCATACGCCCTTTTTGGCCAACCAAGCAACCTGGAAAGGCCAATCAGCGCTCCAAAGAAGTCTCGCTTCCCAGCGGGCAAAAGGGCCATGCGGAAAAAAGTGTCCAAACCAGAAATGCAGGACCGGCCATGGAGAAATGGGAGCCTTGTTACGCTGATGGGTGGGATGTAAATTGCCAACAGCCACTCTGGAGAAGTGTACGGTGTGTTCTGAAACATCTAAAAAACACAGCTTGGAGAGCATAGGGCACTTCCACTCATGGGCGTATAAATTGGGAAAACTAAAAATCAGCAAGACACAGGCACCCCAAAGTTTAGGGCTGCTCTGTTGACAAGAACCCCCACTTCATTACACCTTAAATATCCTAGGAAAGAGAAAAATGGATAAAGAAGTTGTGGTCCTCATGTACAATGGAATATCACTCAGCCATGAAATCCACGTCATAAGGCTAGTAGCAGCACGATGAGTGGATTTAGGTACGACGATTCTAAGTGAAATAAGTCACACAGAAAAAGACACTTATCATAAGATATCACTTAGAGAGGGAATGTAAAAACCGCTACACTTGAACTGAATTACAAAACAGAACAGAGTCACACGTTTAGAAAACACACTATGGCTGCTGAACGGGAAAGGTGAGGTGGGGTGATGCATAAAACAAGGGTTTCAAATTAGCTCCGATACCGTTCCATAAACCCAATATGTAAGAGACAAGACCTATTCCTTTTTCAGTGAACTGGACTCAACACCCCCTATTCACCGCACAAGAATATATCTGACTAGGAAGAATCTTCAAACCTATGTATTGATA
The DNA here is from genome assembly GCF_949987535.1 of Balaenoptera acutorostrata. Classification (NCBI taxonomy): domain Eukaryota; kingdom Metazoa; phylum Chordata; class Mammalia; order Artiodactyla; family Balaenopteridae; genus Balaenoptera; species Balaenoptera acutorostrata. Next base: position 172,828 of record NW_026646682.1, read on the forward strand.
TCTCTCTGTAAGTGAGTCAAGGGGGTGTAAAGCGGCATAAACACAGCCGTGAAAAGCAGCTAAACCCCATTATAAAAATAAATTACTTTTCAAAACCCGTGAAACAAAGGCAGTGAAAGAGAGAGAAATTCTTACAAAATTCGTTCAGGGGCTGTGATGCAACCTGGATTGACCAAATCTAAACCCACAGCTGATTGAGACATAAGGGTGGACACTCTTGGGGCTGAGAGGTTCGGTGAGGTTGGGTGAGCCAACGCAGACCCTTTCAAGTAATACTGCATGGTACCCATCCCATGGGTCCCAAATCTCCAGGTTCAAGGGCATCTTCCTACGTCGAAAACAGGCATGAGAAACCCAGAAGATGGTACACCGTGTGATCGGGAAAGGTTTCTAAAACGCACCTCATTTCTCATCTCCTTTGCTCGGGTTCGCCATTCCAGCCGATTTACTAGCCATCTCCCTCCTTGGAGAATCAGCACCTTTAACCTCCTGTTCCGTACAGGTTGCAATTTGTCCTGAGGATGAACGGGAAGAGGGGGAACCAATGAGAGACTAGCTCTAGGTGTTGGGACAGGCACAGGTCACTCTATTTTCCCATCAGGAAGAAGAATTAAGCACAAGCTCAGCCTGCCCCCCAGAACCAGAAGAGGGCCTGAAGCAATCCTGCGCTTTTGCGGCCAGCTCCCAAAAAAGCGAGTTGAAAAATGGAGCTCAGGGGCACTGCAATTCACAAACCTGCAGAGTTTTAAATGATACCTCTCGTCCACAAATATATTAAGGGAAGGCAACGAAGAGGCTTTGAAAGCAAGGCAGAATTGCAGGAAACAGATTTCAGGAGGTAGATTTGAATCGCCTTGAAAGCACATGAAAAGCGGCAAAACGTGGACAATGATGCCCTTGGCCAAAAGGGGCGTATGCGTTTTTTCCTTAATATATTCAGGAAAAAACGCATACGCCCTTTTTGGCCAACCAAGCAACCTGGAAAGGCAAATCAGCGCTCCAAAGAAGTCTCGCTTCCCAGCGGGCAAAAGGGCCATGCGGAAAAAAGTGTCCAAACCAGAAATGCAGGACCGGCCATGGAGAAATGGGAGCCTTGCTACGGTGATGGGTGGGATGTAAATTGCCAACAGCCACTCTGGAGAAGTGTACGGTGTGTTCTGAAACATCTAAAAAACACAGCTTGGAGAGCATAGGGCACTTCCACTCATGGGCGTATAAATTGGGAAAACTAAAAATCAGCAAGACACAGGCACCCCAAAGTTTAGGGCTGCTCTGTTGACAAGAATCCCCACTTCATTACAACTTAAATATCCTAGGAAAGCGAAAAATGGATAAAGAAGTTGGGGTCCTCATGTACAATGGAATATCACTCAGCCATGAAATCCACGTCATAAGGCTAGTAGCAGCACGATGAGTGGATTTAGGTACGATGATTCTAAGTGAAATAAGTCACACAGAAAAAGACACTTATCATAAGATATCACTTAGAGAGGGAATGTAAAAACCGCCTACACTTGAACTGAATTACAAAACAGAACAGAGTCACACGTTTAGAAAACACACTATGGCTGCTGAACGGGAAAGGTGAGGTGGGGTGATGCATAAAACAAGGGTTTCAAATTAGCTCCGATACCGTTCCATAAACCCAATATGTAAGAGACAAGACCTATTCCTTTTTCAGTGAACTGGACTCAACACCCCCTATTCACCGCACAAGAATATATCTGACTAGTAAGAATCTTCAAACCTATGTATTGATATCTCTCTGTAAGTGAGTCAAGGGGGTGTAAAGCGGCATAAACACAGCCGTGAAAAGCAGCTAAACCCCATTATAAAAATAAATTACTTTTCAAAACCCGTGAAACAAAGGCAGTGAAAGAGAGAGAAATTCTTACAAAATTCGTTCAGGGGCTGTGATGCAACCTGGATTGACCATATCTAGACCCACAGCTGATTGAGACATAAGGGTGGACACTCTTGGGGCTGAGAGGTTCGGTGAGGTTGGGTGAGCCAACGCAGACCCTTTCAAGTAATACTGCATGGTACCCATCCCATGGGTCCCAAATCTCCAGGTTCAAGGGCATCTTCCTACATCGAAAACATGCATGAGAAACCCAGAAGATGGTACACCGTGTGATCCGGAAAGGTTTCTAAAACGCACCTCATTTCTCATCTCCTTTGCTCGGGTTCGCCATTCCAGCCGATTTACTAGCCATCTCCCTCCTTGGAGAATCAGCACCTTTAACCTCCTGTTCCGTACAGGTTGCAATTTGTCCTGAGGATGAAGGGGAAGAGGGGGAACCAATGAGAGACTAGCTCTAGGTGTTGGGACAGGCACAGGTCACTCTATTTTCCCATCAGGAAGAAGAATTAAGCACAAGCTCAGCCTGCCCCCCAGAACCAGAAGAGGGCCTGAAGCAATCCTGCGCTTTTGCGGCCAGCTCCCAAAAAAGCGAGTTGAAAAATGGAGCTCAGGGGCACTGCAATTCACAAACCTGCAGAGTTTTAAATGATACCTCTCGTCCACAAATATATTAAGGGAAGGCAACGAAGAGGCTTTGAAAGCAAGGCAGAATTGCAGGAAACAGATTTCAGGAGGTAGATTCGAATCGCCTTGAAAGCACATGAAAAGCGGCAAAACGTGGACAATGATGCCCTTGGCCAAAAAGGGCGTATGCGTTTTTTCCTGAATATATTCAGGAAAAAACGCATACGCCCTTTTTGGCCAACCAAGCAACCTGGAAAGGCCAATCAGCGCTCCAAAGAAGTCTCGCTTCCCAGCGGGCAAAAGGGCCATGCGGAAAAAAGTGTCCAAACCAGAAATGCAGGACCGGCCATGGAGAAATGGGAGCCTTGCTACGCTGATGGGTGGGATGTAAATTGCCAACAGCCACTCTGGAGAAGTGTACGGTGTGTCCTGAAACATCTAAAAAACACAGCTTGGAGAGCATAGGGCACTTCCACTCATGGCCGTATAAATTGGGAAAACTAAAAATCAGCAAGACACAGGCACCCCAAAGTTTAGGGCTGCTCTGTTGACAAGAACCCCCACTTCCTTACACCTTAAATATCCTAGGAAAGAGAAAAATGGATAAAGAAGTTGGGGTCCTCATGTACAATGGAATATCACTCAGCCATGAAATCCACGTCATAAGGCTAGTCGCAGCACGATGAGTGGATTTAGGTACGACGATTCTAAGTGAAATAAGTCACACAGAAAAAGACACTTATCATAAGATATCACTTAGAGAGGGAATGTAAAAACCGCTACACTTGAACTGAATTACAAAACAGAACAGAGTCACACGTTTAGAAAACACACTATGGCTGCTGAACGGGAAAGGTGAGGTGGGGTGATGCATAAAACAAGGGTTTCAAATTAGCTCCGATACCGTTCCATAAACCCAATATGTAAGAGACAAGACCTATTCCTTTTTCAGTGAACTGGACTCAACACCCCCTATTCACCGCACAAGAATATATCTGACTAGGAAGAATCTTCAAACCTATGTATTGATATCTCTCTGTAAGTGAGTCAAGGGGGTGTAAAGCGGCATAAACACAGCCGTGAAAAGCAGCTAAACCCCATTATAAAAATAAATTACTTTTCAAAACCCGTGAAACAAAGGCAGTGAAAGAGAGAGAAATTCTTACAAAATTCGTTCAGGGGCTGTGATGCAACCTGGATTGACCAAATCTAAACCCACAGCTGATTGAGACATAAGGGTGGACACTCTTGGGGCTGAGAGGTTCGGTGAGGTTGGGTGAGCCAACGCAGACCCTTTCAAGTAATACTGCATGGTACCCATCCCATGGGTCCCAAATCTCCAGGTTCAAGGGCATCTTCCTACGTCGAAAACAGGCATGAGAAACCCAGAAGATGGTACACCGTGTGATCGGGAAAGGTTTCTAAAACGCACCTCATTTCTCATCTCCTTTGCTCGGGTTCGCCATTCCAGCCGATTTACTAGCCATCTCCCTCCTTGGAGAATCAGCACCTTTAACCTCCTGTTCCGTACAGGTTGCAATTTGTCCTGAGGATGAACGGGAAGAGGGGGAACCAATGAGAGACTAGCTCTAGGTGTTGGGACAGGCACAGGTCACTCTATTTTCCCATCAGGAAGAAGAATTAAGCACAAGCTCAGCCTGCCCCCCAGAACCAGAAGAGGGCCTGAAGCAATCCTGCGCTTTTGCGGCCAGCTCCCAAAAAAGCGAGTTGAAAAATGGAGCTCAGGGGCACTGCAATTCACAAACCTGCAGAGTTTTAAATGATACCTCTCGTCCACAAATATATTAAGGGAAGGCAACGAAGAGGCTTTGAAAGCAAGGCAGAATTGCAGGAAACAGATTTCAGGAGGTAGATTTGAATCGCCTTGAAAGCACATGAAAAGCGGCAAAACGTGGACAATGATGCCCTTGGCCAAAAGGGGCGTATGCGTTTTTTCCTTAATATATTCAGGAAAAAACGCATACGCCCTTTTTGGCCAACCAAGCAACCTGGAAAGGCAAATCAGCTCTCCAAAGAAGTCTCGCTTCCCAGCGGGCAAAAGGGCCATGCGGAAAAAAGTGTCCAAACCAGAAATGCAGGACCGGCCATGGAGAAATGGGAGCCTTGCTACGGTGATGGGTGGGATGTAAATTGCCAACAGCCACTCTGGAGAAGTGTACGGTGTGTTCTGAAACATCTAAAAAACACAGCTTGGAGAGCATAGGGCACTTCCACTCATGGGCGTATAAATTGGGAAAACTAAAAATCAGCAAGACACAGGCACCCCAAAGTTTAGGGCTGCTCTGTTGACAAGAATCCCCACTTCATTACAACTTAAATATCCTAGGAAAGCGAAAAATGGATAAAGAAGTTGGGGTCCTCATGTACAATGGAATATCACTCAGCCATGAAATCCACGTCATAAGGCTAGTAGCAGCACGATGAGTGGATTTAGGTACGATGATTCTAAGTGAAATAAGTCACACAGAAAAAGACACTTATCATAAGATATCACTTAGAGAGGGAATGTAAAAACCGCCTACACTTGAACTGAATTACAAAACAGAACAGAGTCACACGTTTAGAAAACACACTATGGCTGCTGAACGGGAAAGGTGAGGTGGGGTGATGCATAAAACAAGGGTTTCAAATTAGCTCCGATACCGTTCCATAAACCCAATATGTAAGAGACAAGACCTATTCCTTTTTCAGTGAACTGGACTCAACACCCCCTATTCACCGCACAAGAATATATCTGACTAGGAAGAATCTTCAAACCTATGTATTGATATCTCTCTGTAAGTGAGTCAAGGGGGTGTAAAGCGGCATAAACACAGCCGTGAAAAGCAGCTAAACCCCATTATAAAAATAAATTACTTTTCAAAACCCGTGAAACAAAGGCAGTGAAAGAGAGAGAAATTCTTACAAAATTCGTTCAGGGGCTGTGATGCAACCTGGATTGACCATATCTAGACCCACAGCTGATTGAGACATAAGGGTGGACACTCTTGGGGCTGAGAGGTTCGGTGAGGTTGGGTGAGCCAACGCAGACCCTTTCAAGTAATACTGCATGGTACCCATCCCATGGGTCCCAAATCTCCAGGTTCAAGGGCATCTTCCTACGTCGAAAACAGGCATGAGAAACCCAGAAGATGGTACACCGTGTGATCGGGAAAGGTTTCTAAAACGCACCTCATTTCTCATCTCCTTTGCTCGGGTTCGCCATTCCAGCCGATTTACTAGCCATCTCCCTCCTTGGAGAATCAGCACCTTTAACCTCCTGTTCCGTACAGGTTGCAATTTGTCCTGAGGATGAAGGGGAAGAGGGGGAACCAATGAGAGACTAGCTCTAGGTGTTGGGACAGGCACAGGTCACTCTATTTTCCCATCAGGAAGAAGAATTAAGCACAATCTCAGCCTGCCCCCCAGAACCAGAAGAGGGCCTGAAGCAATCCTGCGCTTTTGCGGCCAGCTCCCAAAAAAGCGAGTTGAAAAATGGAGCTCAGGGGCACTGCAATTCACAAACCTGCAGAGTTTTAAATGATACCTCTCGTCCACAAATATATTAAGGGAAGGCAACGAAGAGGCTTTGAAAGCAAGGCAGAATTGCAGGAAACAGATTTCAGGAGGTAGATTCGAATCGCCTTGAAAGCACATGAAAAGCGGCAAAACGTGGACAATGATGCCCTTGGCCAAAAAGGGCGTATGCGTTTTTTCCTGAATATATTCAGGAAAAAACGCATACGCCCTTTTTGGCCAACCAAGCAACCTGGAAAGGCCAATCAGCGCTCCAAAGAAGTCTCGCTTCGCAGCGGGCAAAAGGGCCATGCGGAAAAAAGTGTCCAAACCAGAAATGCAGGACCGGCCATGGAGAAATGGGAGCCTTGCTACGCTGATGGGTGGGATGTAAATTGCCAACAGCCACTCTGGAGAAGTGTACGGTGTGTTCTGAAACATCTAAAAAACACAGCTTGGAGAGCATAGGGCACTTCCACTCATGGGCGTATAAATTGGGAAAACTAAAAATCAGCAAGACACAGGCACCCCAAAGTTTAGGGCTGCTCTGTTGACAAGAACCCCCACTTCATTACACCTTAAATATCCTAGGAAAGCGAAAAATGGATAAAGAAGTTGGGGTCCTCATGTACAATGGAATATCACTCAGCCATGAAATCCACGTCATAAGGCTAGTAGCAGCACGATGAGTGGATTTAGGTACGACGATTCTAAGTGAAATAAGTCACACAGAAAAAGACACTTATCATAAGATATCACTTAGAGAGGGAATGTAAAAACCGCCTACACTTGAACTGAATTACAAAACAGAACAGAGTCACACGTTTAGAAAACACACTATGGCTGCTGAACGGGAAAGGTGAGGTGGGGTGATGCATAAAACAAGGGTTTCAAATTAGCTCCGATACCGTTCCATAAACCCAATATGTAAGAGACAAGACCTATTCCTTTTTCAGTGAACTGGACTCAACACCCCCTATTCACCGCACAAGAATATATCTGACTAGTAAGAATCTTCAAACCTATGTATTGATATCTCTCTGTAAGTGAGTCAAGGGGGTGTAAAGCGGCATAAACACAGCCGTGAAAAGCAGCTAAACCCCATTATAAAAATAAATTACTTTTCAAAACCCGTGAAACAAAGACAGTGAAAGAGAGAGAAATTCTTACAAAATTCGTTCAGGGGCTGTGATGCAACCTGGATTGACCATATCTAGACCCACAGCTGATTGAGACATAAGGGTGGACACTCTTGGGGCTGAGAGGTTCGGTGAGGTTGGGTGAGCCAACGCAGACCCTTTCAAGTAATACTGCATGGTACCCATCCCATGGGTCCCAAATCTCCAGGTTCAAGGGCATCTTCCTACATCGAAAACATGCATGAGAAACCCAGAAGATGGTACACCGTGTGATCCGGAAAGGTTTCTAAAACGCACCTCATTTCTCATCTCCTTTGCTCGGGTTCGCCATTCCAGCCGATTTACTAGCCATCTCCCTCCTTGGAGAATCAGCACCTTTAACCTCCTGTTCCGTACAGGTTGCAATTTGTCCTGAGGATGAAGGGGAAGAGGGGGAACCAATGAGAGACTAGCTCTAGGTGTTGGGACAGGCACAGGTCACTCTATTTTCCCATCAGGAAGAAGAATTAAGCACAAGCTCAGCCTGCCCCCCAGAACCAGAAGAGGGCCTGAAGCAATCCTGCGCTTTTGCGGCCAGCTCCCAAAAAAGCGAGTTGAAAAATGGAGCTCAGGGGCACTGCAATTCACAAACCTGCAGATTCTTAAATGATACCTCTCGTCCACAAATATATTAAGGGAAGGCAACGAAGAGGCTTTGAAAGCAAGGCAGAATTGCAGGAAACAGATTTCAGGAGGTAGATTCGAATCGCCTTGAAAGCACATGAAAAGCGGCAAAACGTGGACAATGATGCCCTTGGCCAAAAAGGGCGTATGCGTTTTTTCCTGAATATATTCAGGAAAAAACGCATACGCCCTTTTTGGCCAACCAAGCAACCTGGAAAGGCCAATCAGCGCTCCAAAGAAGTCTCGCTTCCCAGCGGGCAAAAGGGCCATGCGGAAAAAAGTGTCCAAACCAGAAATGCAGGACCGGCCATGGAGAAATGGGAGCCTTGCTACGCTGATGGGTGGGATGTAAATTGCCAACAGCCACTCTGGAGAAGTGTACGGTGTGTCCTGAAACATCTAAAAAACACAGCTTGGAGAGCATAGGGCACTTCCACTCATGGCCGTATAAATTGGGAAAACTAAAAATCAGCAAGACACAGGCACCCCAAAGTTTAGGGCTGCTCTGTTGACAAGAACCCCCACTTCCTTACACCTTAAATATCCTAGGAAAGAGAAAAATGGATAAAGAAGTTGGGGTCCTCATGTACAATGGAATATCACTCAGCCATGAAATCCACGTCATAAGGCTAGTCGCAGCACGATGAGTGGATTTAGGTACGACGATTCTAAGTGAAATAAGTCACACAGAAAAAGACACTTATCATAAGATATCACTTAGAGAGGGAATGTAAAAACCGCTACACTTGAACTGAATTACAAAACAGAACAGAGTCACACGTTTAGAAAACACACTATGGCTGCTGAACGGGAAAGGTGAGGTGGGGTGATGCATAAAACAAGGGTTTCAAATTAGCTCCGATACCGTTCCATAAACCCAATATGTAAGAGACAAGACCTATTCCTTTTTCAGTGAACTGGACTCAACACCCCCTATTCACCGCACAAGAATATATCTGACTAGTAAGAATCTTCAAACCTATGTATTGATATCTCTCTGTAAGTGAGTCAAGGGGGTGTAAAGCGGCATAAACACAGCCGTGAAAAGCAGCTAAACCCCATTATAAAAATAAATTACTTTTCAAAACCCGTGAAACAAAGACAGTGAAAGAGAGAGAAATTCTTACAAAATTCGTTCAGGGGCTGTGATGCAACCTGGATTGACCATATCTAGACCCACAGCTGATTGAGACATAAGGGTGGACACTCTTGGGGCTGAGAGGTTCGGTGAGGTTGGGTGAGCCAACGCAGACCCTTTCAAGTAATACTGCATGGTACCCATCCCATGGGTCCCAAATCTCCAGGATCAAGGGCATCTTCCTACGTCGAAAACAGGCATGAGAAACCCAGAAGATGGTACACGGTGTGATCGGGAAAGGTTTCTAAAACGCACCTCATTTCTCATCTCCTTTGCTCGGGTTCACCATTCCAGCCGATTTACTAGCCATCTCCCTCTTTGGAGAATCAGCACCTTTAACCTCCTGTTCCGTAAAGGTTGCAATTTGTCCTGAGGATGAACGGGAAGAGGGGGAACCAATGAGAGACTAGCTCTAGGTGTTGGGACAGGCACAGGTCACTCTATTTTCCCATCAGGAAGAAGAATTAAGCACAAGCTCAGCCTGCCCCCCAGAACCAGAAGAGGGCCTGAAGCAATCCTGCGCTTTTGCGGCCAGCTCCCAAAAAAGCGAGTTGAAAAATGGAGCTCAGGGGCACTGCAATTCACAAACCTGCAGAGTTTTAAATGATACCTCTCGTCCACAAATATATTAAGGGAAGGCAACGAAGAGGCTTTGAAAGCAAGGCAGAATTGCAGGAAACAGATTTCAGGAGGTAGATTCGAATCGCCTTGAAAGCACATGAAAAGCGGCAAAACGTGGACAATGATGCCCTTGGCCAAAAAGGGCGTATGCGTTTTTTCCTGAATATATTCAGGAAAAAACGCATACGCCCTTTTTGGCCAACCAAGCAACCTGGAAAGGCCAATCAGCGCTCCAAAGAAGTCTCGCTTCGCAGCGGGCAAAAGGGCCATGCGGAAAAAAGTGTCCAAACCAGAAATGCAGGACCGGCCATGGAGAAATGGGAGCCTTGCTACGCTGATGGGTGGGATGTAAATTGCCAACAGCCACTCTGGAGAAGTGTACGGTGTGTTCTGAAACATCTAAAAAACACAGCTTGGAGAGCATAGGGCACTTCCACTCATGGGCGTATAAATTGGGAAAACTAAAAATCAGCAAGACACAGGCACCCCAAAGTTTAGGGCTGCTCTGTTACAAGAACCCCCACTTCATTACACCTTAAATATCCTAGGAAAGCGAAAAATGGATAAAGAAGTTGGGGTCCTCATGTACAATGGAATATCACTCAGCCATGAAATCCACGTCATAAGGCTAGTAGCAGCACGATGAGTGGATTTAGGTACGACGATTCTAAGTGAAATAAGTCACACAGAAAAAGACACTTATCATAAGATATCACTTAGAGAGGGAATGTAAAAACCGCCTACACTTGAACTGAATTACAAAACAGAACAGAGTCACACGTTTAGAAAACACACTATGGCTGCTGAACGGGAAAGGTGAGGTGGGGTGATGCATAAAACAAGGGTTTCAAATTAGCTCCGATACCGTTCCATAAACCCAATATGTAAGAGACAAGACCTATTCCTTTTTCAGTGAACTGGACTCAACACCCCCTATTCACCGCACAAGAATATATCTGACTAGTAAGAATCTTCAAACCTATGTATTGATATCTCTCTGTAAGTGAGTCAAGGGGGTGTAAAGCGGCATAAACACAGCCGTGAAAAGCAGCTAAACCCCATTATAAAAATAAATTACTTTTCAAAACCCGTGAAACAAAGACAGTGAAAGAGAGAGAAATTCTTACAAAATTCGTTCAGGGGCTGTGATGCAACCTGGATTGACCATATCTAGACCCACAGCTGATTGAGACATAAGGGTGGACACTCTTGGGGCTGAGAGGTTCGGTGAGGTTGGGTGAGCCAACGCAGACCCTTTCAAGTAATACTGCATGGTACCCATCCCATGGGTCCCAAATCTCCAGGTTCAAGGGCATCTTCCTACATCGAAAACATGCATGAGAAACCCAGAAGATGGTACACCGTGTGATCCGGAAAGGTTTCTAAAACGCACCTCATTTCTCATCTCCTTTGCTCGGGTTCGCCATTCCAGCCGATTTACTAGCCATCTCCCTCCTTGGAGAATCAGCACCTTTAACCTCCTGTTCCGTACAGGTTGCAATTTGTCCTGAGGATGAAGGGGAAGAGGGGGAACCAATGAGAGACTAGCTCTAGGTGTTGGGACAGGCACAGGTCACTCTATTTTCCCATCAGGAAGAAGAATTAAGCACAAGCTCAGCCTGCCCCCCAGAACCAGAAGAGGGCCTGAAGCAATCCTGCGCTTTTGCGGCCAGCTCCCAAAAAAGCGAGTTGAAAAATGGAGCTCAGGGGCACTGCAATTCACAAACCTGCAGAGTTTTAAATGATACCTCTCGTCCACAAATATATTAAGGGAAGGCAACGAAGAGGCTTTGAAAGCAAGGCAGAATTGCAGGAAACAGATTTCAGGAGGTAGATTCGAATCGCCTTGAAAGCACATGAAAAGCGGCAAAACGTGGACAATGATGCCCTTGGCCAAAAAGGGCGTATGCGTTTTTTCCTGAATATATTCAGGAAAAAACGCATACGCCATTTTTGGCCAACCAAGCAACCTGGAAAGGCCAATCAGCGCTCCAAAGAAGTCTCGCTTCCCAGCGGGCAAAAGGGCCATGCGGAAAAAAGTGTCCAAACCAGAAATGCAGGACCGGCCATGGAGAAATGGGAGCCTTGCTACGCTGATGGGTGGGATGTAAATTGCCAACAGCCACTCTGGAGAAGTGTACGGTGTGTCCTGAAACATCTAAAAAACACAGCTTGGAGAGCATAGGGCACTTCCACTCATGGCCGTATAAATTGGGAAAACTAAAAATCAGCAAGACACAGGCACCCCAAAGTTTAGGGCTGCTCTGTTGACAAGAACCCCCACTTCCTTACACCTTAAATATCCTAGGAAAGAGAAAAATGGATAAAGAAGTTGGGGTCCTCATGTACAATGGAATATCACTCAGCCATGAAATCCACGTCATAAGGCTAGTCGCAGCACGATGAGTGGATTTAGGTACGACGATTCTAAGTGAAATAAGTCACACAGAAAAAGACACTTATCATAAGATATCACTTAGAGAGGGAATGTAAAAACCGCTACACTTGAACTGAATTACAAAACAGAACAGAGTCACACGTTTAGAAAACACACTATGGCTGCTGAACGGGAAAGGTGAGGTGGGGTGATGCATAAAACAAGGGTTTCAAATTAGCTCCGATACCGTTCCATAAACCCAATATGTAAGAGACAAGACCTATTCCTTTTTCAGTGAACTGGACTCAACACCCCCTATTCACCGCACAAGAATATATCTGACTAGTAAGAATCTTCAAACCTATGTATTGATATCTCTCTGTAAGTGAGTCAAGGGGGTGTAAAGCGGCATAAACACAGCCGTGAAAAGCAGCTAAACCCCATTATAAAAATAAATTACTTTTCAAAACCCGTGAAACAAAGACAGTGAAAGAGAGAGAAATTCTTACAAAATTCGTTCAGGGGCTGTGATGCAACCTGGATTGACCATATCTAGACCCACAGCTGATTGAGACATAAGGGGTGGACACTCTTGGGGCTGAGAGGTTCGGTGAGGTTGGGTGAGCCAACGCAGACCCTTTCAAGTAATACTGCATGGTACCCATCCCATGGGTCCCAAATCTCCAGGATCAAGGGCATCTTCCTACGTCGAAAACAGGCATGAGAAACCCAGAAGATGGTACACGGTGTGATCGGGAAAGGTTTCTAAAACGCACCTCTTTTCTCATCTCCTTTGCTCGGGTTCGCCATTCCAGCCGATTTACTAGCCATCTCCCTCTTTGGAGAATCAGCACCTTTAACCTCCTGTTCCGTAAAGGTTGCAATTTGTCCTGAGGATGAACGGGAAGAGGGGGAACCAATGAGAGACTAGCTCTAGGTGTTGGGACAGGCACAGGTCACTCTATTTTCCCATCAGGAAGAAGAATTAAGCACAAGCTCAGCCTGCCCCCCAGAACCAGAAGAGGGCCTGAAGCAATCCTGCGCTTTTGCGGCCAGCTCCCAAAAAAGCGAGTTGAAAAATGGAGCTCAGGGGCACTGCAATTCACAAACCTGCAGAGTTTTAAATGATACCTCTCGTCCACAAATATATTAAGGGAAGGCAACGAAGAGGCTTTGAAAGCAAGGCAGAATTGCAGGAAACAGATTTCAGGAGGTAGATTCGAATCGCCTTGAAAGCACATGAAAAGCGGCAAAACGTGGACAATGATGCCCTTGGCCAAAAAGGGCGTATGCGTTTTTTCCTGAATATATTCAGGAAAAAACGCATACGCCCTTTTTGGCCAACCAAGCACCTGGAAAGGCCAATCAGCGCTCCAAAGAAGTCTCGCTTCGCAGCGGGCAAAAGGGCCATGCGGAAAAAAGTGTCCAAACCAGAAATGCAGGACCGGCCATGGAGAAATGGGAGCCTTGCTACGCTGATGGGTGGGATGTAAATTGCCAACAGCCACTCTGGAGAAGTGTACGGTGTGTTCTGAAACATCTAAAAAACACAGCTTGGAGAGCATAGGGCACTTCCACTCATGGGCGTATAAATTGGGAAAACTAAAAATCAGCAAGACACAGGCACCCCAAAGTTTAGGGCTGCTCTGTTGACAAGAACCCCCACTTCATTACACCTTAAATATCCTAGGAAAGCGAAAAATGGATAAAGAAGTTGGGGTCCTCATGTACAATGGAATATCACTCAGCCATGAAATCCACGTCATAAGGCTAGTAGCAGCACGATGAGTGGATTTAGGTACGACGATTCTAAGTGAAATAAGTCACACAGAAAAAGACACTTATCATAAGATATCACTTAGAGAGGGAATGTAAAAACCGCCTACACTTGAACTGAATTACAAAACAGAACAGAGTCACACGTTTAGAAAACACACTATGGCTGCTGAACGGGAAAGGTGAGGTGGGGTGATGCATAAAACAAGGGTTTCAAATTAGCTCCGATACCGTTCCATAAACCCAATATGTAAGAGACAAGACCTATTCCTTTTTCAGTGAACTGGACTCAACACCCCCTATTCACCGCACAAGAATATATCTGACTAGTAAGAATCTTCAAACCTATGTATTGATATCTCTCTGTAAGTGAGTCAAGGGGGTGTAAAGCGGCATAAACACAGCCGTGAAAAGCAGCTAAACCCCATTATAAAAATAAATTACTTTTCAAAACCCGTGAAACAAAGACAGTGAAAGAGAGAGAAATTCTTACAAAATTCGTTCAGGGGCTGTGATGCAACCTGGATTGACCATATCTAGACCCACAGCTGATTGAGACATAAGGGTGGACACTCTTGGGGCTGAGAGGTTCGGTGAGGTTGGGTGAGCCAACGCAGACCCTTTCAAGTAATACTGCATGGTACCCATCCCATGGGTCCCAAATCTCCAGGTTCAAGGGCATCTTCCTACATCGAAAACATGCATGAGAAACCCAGAAGATGGTACACCGTGTGATCCGGAAAGGTTTCTAAAACGCACCTCATTTCTCATCTCCTTTGCTCGGGTTCGCCATTCCAGCCGATTTACTAGCCATCTCCCTCCTTGGAGAATCAGCACCTTTAACCTCCTGTTCCGTACAGGTTGCAATTTGTCCTGAGGATGAAGGGGAAGAGGGGGAACCAATGAGAGACTAGCTCTAGGTGTTGGGACAGGCACAGGTCACTCTATTTTCCCATCAGGAAGAAGAATTAAGCACAAGCTCAGCCTGCCCCCCAGAACCAGAAGAGGGCCTGAAGCAATCCTGCGCTTTTGCGGCCAGCTCCCAAAAAAGCGAGTTGAAAAATGGAGCTCAGGGGCACTGCAATTCACAAACCTGCAGAGTTTTAAATGATACCTCTCGTCCACAAATATATTAAGGGAAGGCAACGAAGAGGCTTTGAAAGCAAGGCAGAATTGCAGGAAACAGATTTCAGGAGGTAGATTCGAATCGCCTTGAAAGCACATGAAAAGCGGCAAAACGTGGACAATGATGCCCTTGGCCAAAAAGGGCGTATGCGTTTTTTCCTGAATATATTCAGGAAAAAACGCATACGCCCTTTGTGGCCAACCAAGCAACCTGGAAAGGCCAATCAGCGCTCCAAAGAAGTCTCGCTTCGCAGCGGGCAAAAGGGCCATGCGGAAAAAAGTGTCCAAACCAGAAATGCAGGACCGGCCATGGAGAAATGGGAGCCTTGCTACGCTGATGGGTGGGATGTAAATTGCCAACAGCCACTCCGGAGAAGTGTACGGTGTGTTCTGAAACATCTAAAAAACACAGCTTGGAGAGCATAGGGCACTTCCACTCATGGGCGTATAAATTGGGAAAACTAAAAATCAGCAAGACACAGGCACCCCAAAGTTTAGGGCTGCTCTGTGGACAAGAACCCCCACTTCATTACACCTTAAATATCCTAGGAAAGAGAAAAATGGATAAAGAAGTTGGGGTCCTCATGTACAATGGAATATCACTCAGCCATGAAATCCACGTCATAAGGCTAGTCGCAGCACGATGAGTGGATTTAGGTACGACGATTCTAAGTGAAATAAGTCACACAGAAAAAGACACTTATCATAAGATATCACTTAGAGAGGGAATGTAAAAACCGCTACACTTGAACTGAATTACAAAACAGAACAGAGTCACACGTTTAGAAAACACACTATGGCTGC
This sequence comes from Balaenoptera acutorostrata, assembly GCF_949987535.1. Taxonomy (NCBI): domain Eukaryota; kingdom Metazoa; phylum Chordata; class Mammalia; order Artiodactyla; family Balaenopteridae; genus Balaenoptera; species Balaenoptera acutorostrata. Next base: position 188,475 of record NW_026646682.1, read on the forward strand.
TGAACGGGAAAGGTGAGGTGGGGTGATGCATAAAACAAGGGTTTCAAATTAGCTCCGATACCGTTCCATAAACCCAATATGTAAGAGACAAGACCTATTCCTTTTTCAGTGAACTGGACTCAACACCCCCTATTCACCGCACAAGAATATATCTGACTAGTAAGAATCTTCAAACCTATGTATTGATATCTCTCTGTAAGTGAGTCAAGGGGGTGTAAAGCGGCATAAACACAGCCGTGAAAAGCAGCTAAACCCCATTATAAAAATAAATTACTTTTCAAAACCCGTGAAACAAAGACAGTGAAAGAGAGAGAAATTCTTACAAAATTCGTTCAGGGGCTGTGATGCAACCTGGATTGACCATATCTAGACCCACAGCTGATTGAGACATAAGGGTGGACACTCTTGGGGCTGAGAGGTTCGGTGAGGTTGGGTGAGCCAACGCAGACCCTTTCAAGTAATACTGCATGGTACCCATCCCATGGGTCCCAAATCTCCAGGATCAAGGGCATCTTCCTACGTCGAAAACAGGCATGAGAAACCCAGAAGATGGTACACGGTGTGATCGGGAAAGGTTTCTAAAACGCACCTCATTTCTCATCTCCTTTGCTCGGGTTCGCCATTCCAGCCGATTTACTAGCCATCTCCCTCTTTGGAGAATCAGCACCTTTAACCTCCTGTTCCGTAAAGGTTGCAATTTGTCCTGAGGATGAACGGGAAGAGGGGGAACCAATGAGAGACTAGCTCTAGGTGTTGGGACAGGCACAGGTCACTCTATTTTCCCATCAGGAAGAAGAATTAAGCACAAGCTCAGCCTGCCCCCCAGAACCAGAAGAGGGCCTGAAGCAATCCTGCGCTTTTGCGGCCAGCTCCCAAAAAAGCGAGTTGAAAAATGGAGCTCAGGGGCACTGCAATTCACAAACCTGCAGAGTTTTAAATGATACCTCTCGTCCACAAATATATTAAGGGAAGGCAACGAAGAGGCTTTGAAAGCAAGGCAGAATTGCAGGAAACAGATTTCAGGAGGTAGATTCGAATCGCCTTGAAAGCACATGAAAAGCGGCAAAACGTGGACAATGATGCCCTTGGCCAAAAAGGGCGTATGCGTTTTTTCCTTCAGGAAAAAACGCATACGCCCTTTTTGGCCAACCAAGCAACCTGGAAAGGCCAATCAGCGCTCCAAAGAAGTCTCGCTTCGCAGCGGGCAAAAGGGACATGCGGAAAAAAGTGTCCAAACCAGAAATGCAGGACCGGCCATGGAGAAATGGGAGCCTTGCTACGCTGATGGGTGGGATGTAAATTGCCAACAGCCACTCCGGAGAAGTGTACGGTGTGTTCTGAAACATCTAAAAAACACAGCTTGGAGAGCATAGGGCACTTCCACTCATGGGCGTATAAATTGGGAAAACTAAAAATCAGCAAGACACAGGCACCCCAAAGTTTAGGGCTGCTCTGTGGACAAGAACCCCCACTTCATTACACCTTAAATATCCTAGGAAAGAGAAAAATGGATAAAGAAGTTGGGGTCCTCATGTACAATGGAATATCACTCAGCCATGAAATCCACGTCATAAGGCTAGTAGCAGCACGATGAGTGGATTTAGGTACGACAATTCTAAGTGAAATAAGTCACACAGAAAAAGACACTTATCATAAGATATCACTTAGAGAGGGAATGTAAAAACCGCCTACACTTGAACTGAATTACAAAACAGAACAGAGTCACACGTTTAGAAAACACACTATGGCTGCTGAACGGGAAAGGTCAGGTGGGGTGATGCATAAAACAAGGGTTTCAAATTAGCTCCGATACCGTTCCATAAACCCAATATGTAAGAGACAAGACCTATTCCTTTTTCAGTGAACTGGACTCAACACCCCCTATTCACCGCACAAGAATATATCTGACTAGTAAGAATCTTCAAACCTATGTATTGATATCTCTCTGTAAGTGAGTCAAGGGGGTGTAAAGCGGCATAAACACAGCCGTGAAAAGCAGCTAAACCCCATTATAAAAATAAATTACTTTTCAAAACCCGTGAAACAAAGACAGTGAAAGAGAGAGAAATTCTTACAAAATTCGTTCAGGGGCTGTGATGCAACCTGGATTGACCATATCTAGACCCACAGCTGATTGAGACATAAGGGTGGACACTCTTGGGGCTGAGAGGTTCGGTGAGGTTGGGTGAGCCAACGCAGACCCTTTCAAGTAATACTGCATGGTACCCATCCCATGGGTCCCAAATCTCCAGGTTCAAGGGCATCTTCCTACGTCGAAAACAGGCATGAGAAACCCAGAAGATGGTACACGGTGTGATCGGGAAAGGTTTCTAAAACGCACCTCATTTCTCATCTCCTTTGCTCGGGTTCGCCATTCCAGCCGATTTACTAGCCATCTCCCTCCTTGGAGAATCAGCACCTTTAACCTCCTGTTCCGTACAGGTTGCAATTTGTCCTGAGGATGAAGGGGAAGAGGGGGAACCAATGAGAGACTAGCTCTAGGTGTTGGGACAGGCACAGGTCACTCTATTTTCCCATCAGGAAGAAGAATTAAGCACAAGCTCAGCCTGCCCCCCAGAACCAGAAGAGGGCCTGAAGCAATCCTGCGCTTTTGCGGCCAGCTCCCAAAAAAGCGAGTTGAAAAATGGAGCTCAGGGGCACTGCAATTCACAAACCTGCAGAGTTTTAAATGATACCTCTCGTCCACAAATATATTAAGGGAAGGCAACGAAGAGGCTTTGAAAGCAAGGCAGAATTGCAGGAAACAGATTTCAGGAGGTAGATTCGAATCGCCTTGAAAGCACATGAAAAGCTGCAAAACGTGGACAATGATGCCCTTGGCCAAAAAGGGCGTATGCGTTTTTTCCTGAATATATTCAGGAAAAAACGCATACGCCCTTTTTGGCCAACCAAGCAACCTGGAAAGGCCAATCAGCGCTCCAAAGAAGTCTCGCTTCCCAGCGGGCAAAAGGGCCATGCGGAAAAAAGTGTCCAAACCAGAAATGCAGGACCGGCCATGGAGAAATGGGAGCCTTGCTACGCTGATGGGTGGGATGTAAATTGCCAACAGCCACTCTGGAGAAGTGTACGGTGTGTCCTGAAACATCTAAAAAACACAGCTTGGAGAGCATAGGGCACTTCCACTCATGGCCGTATAAATTGGGAAAACTAAAAATCAGCAAGACACAGGCACCCCAAAGTTTAGGGCTGCTCTGTTGACAAGAACCCCCACTTCCTTACACCTTAAATATCCTAGGAAAGAGAAAAATGGATAAAGAAGTTGGGGTCCTCATGTACAATGGAATATCACTCAGCCATGAAATCCACGTCATAAGGCTAGTCGCAGCACGATGAGTGGATTTAGGTACGACGATTCTAAGTGAAATAAGTCACACAGAAAAAGACACTTATCATAAGATATCACTTAGAGAGGGAATGTAAAAACCGCTACACTTGAACTGAATTACAAAACAGAACAGAGTCACACGTTTAGAAAACACACTATGGCTGCTGAACGGGAAAGGTGAGGTGGGGTGATGCATAAAACAAGGGTTTCAAATTAGCTCCGATACCGTTCCATAAACCCAATATGTAAGAGACAAGACCTATTCCTTTTTCAGTGAACTGGACTCAACACCCCCTATTCACCGCACAAGAATATATCTGACTAGGAAGAATCTTCAAACCTATGTATTGATATCTCTCTGTAAGTGAGTCAAGGGGGTGTAAAGCGGCATAAACACAGCCGTGAAAAGCAGCTAAACCCCATTATAAAAATAAATTACTTTTCAAAACCCGTGAAACAAAGGCAGTGAAAGAGAGAGAAATTCTTACAAAATTCGTTCAGGGGCTGTGATGCAACCTGGATTGACCAAATCTAAACCCACAGCTGATTGAGACATAAGGGTGGACACTCTTGGGGCTGAGAGGTTCGGTGAGGTTGGGTGAGCCAACGCAGACCCTTTCAAGTAATACTGCATGGTACCCATCCCATGGGTCCCAAATCTCCAGGTTCAAGGGCATCTTCCTACGTCGAAAACAGGCATGAGAAACCCAGAAGATGGTACACCGTGTGATCGGGAAAGGTTTCTAAAACGCACCTCATTTCTCATCTCCTTTGCTCGGGTTCGCCATTCCAGCCGATTTACTAGCCATCTCCCTCCTTGGAGAATCAGCACCTTTAACCTCCTGTTCCGTACAGGTTGCAATTTGTCCTGAGGATGAACGGGAAGAGGGGGAACCAATGAGAGACTAGCTCTAGGTGTTGGGACAGGCACAGGTCACTCTATTTTCCCATCAGGAAGAAGAATTAAGCACAAGCTCAGCCTGCCCCCCAGAACCAGAAGAGGGCCTGAAGCAATCCTGCGCTTTTGCGGCCAGCTCCCAAAAAAGCGAGTTGAAAAATGGAGCTCAGGGGCACTGCAATTCACAAACCTGCAGAGTTTTAAATGATACCTCTCGTCCACAAATATATTAAGGGAAGGCAACGAAGAGGCTTTGAAAGCAAGGCAGAATTGCAGGAAACAGATTTCAGGAGGTAGATTCGAATCGCCTTGAAAGCACATGAAAAGCGGCAAAACGTGGACAATGATGCCCTTGGCCAAAAAGGGCGTATGCGTTTTTTCCTGAATATATTCAGGAAAAAACGCATACGCCCTTTTTGGCCAACCAAGCAACCTGGAAAGGCCAATCAGCGCTCCAAAGAAGTCTCGCTTCGCAGCGGGCAAAAGGGCCATGCGGAAAAAAGTGTCCAAACCAGAAATGCAGGACCGGCCATGGAGAAATGGGAGCCTTGCTACGCTGATGGGTGGGATGTAAATTGCCAACAGCCACTCTGGAGAAGTGTACGGTGTGTCCTGAAACATCTAAAAAACACAGCTTGGAGAGCATAGGGCACTTCCACTCATGGGCGTATAAATTGGGAAAACTAAAAATCAGCAAGACACAGGCACCCCAAAGTTTAGGGCTGCTCTGTTGACAAGAACCCCCACTTCATTACACCTTAAATATCCTAGGAAAGCGAAAAATGGATAAAGAAGTTGGGGTCCTCATGTACAATGGAATATCACTCAGCCATGAAATCCACGTCATAAGGCTAGTAGCAGCACGATGAGTGGATTTAGGTATGACGATTCTAAGTGAAATAAGTCACACAGAAAAAGACACTTATCATAAGATATCACTTAGAGAGGGAATGTAAAAACCGCCTACACTTGAACTGAATTACAAAACAGAACAGAGTCACACGTTTAGAAAACACACTATGGCTGCTGAACGGGAAAGGTGAGGTGGGGTGATGCATAAAACAAGGGTTTCAAATTAGCTCCGATACCGTTCCATAAACCCAATATGTAAGAGACAAGACCTATTCCTTTTTCAGTGAACTGGACTCAACACCCCCTATTCACCGCACAAGAATATATCTGACTAGTAAGAATCTTCAAACCTATGTATTGATATCTCTCTGTAAGTGAGTCAAGGGGGTGTAAAGCGGCATAAACACAGCCGTGAAAAGCAGCTAAACCCCATTATAAAAATAAATTACTTTTCAAAACCCGTGAAACAAAGACAGTGAAAGAGAGAGAAATTCTTACAAAATTCGTTCAGGGGCTGTGATGCAACCTGGATTGACCATATCTAGACCCACAGCTGATTGAGACATAAGGGTGGACACTCTTGGGGCTGAGAGGTTCGGTGAGGTTGGGTGAGCCAACGCAGACCCTTTCAAGTAATACTGCATGGTACCCATCCCATGGGTCCCAAATCTCCAGGTTCAAGGGCATCTTCCTACATCGAAAACATGCATGAGAAACCCAGAAGATGGTACACCGTGTGATCCGGAAAGGTTTCTAAAACGCACCTCATTTCTCATCTCCTTTGCTCGGGTTCGCCATTCCAGCCGATTTACTAGCCATCTCCCTCCTTGGAGAATCAGCACCTTTAACCTCCTGTTCCGTACAGGTTGCAATTTGTCCTGAGGATGAAGGGGAAGAGGGGAACCAATGAGAGACTAGCTCTAGGTGTTGGGACAGGCACAGGTCACTCTATTTTCCCATCAGGAAGAAGAATTAAGCACAAGCTCAGCCTGCCCCCCAGAACCAGAAGAGGGCCTGAAGCAATCCTGCGCTTTTGCGGCCAGCTCCCAAAAAAGCGAGTTGAAAAATGGAGCTCAGGGGCACTGCAATTCACAAACCTGCAGAGTTTTAAATGATACCTCTCGTCCACAAATATATTAAGGGAAGGCAACGAAGAGGCTTTGAAAGCAAGGCAGAATTGCAGGAAACAGATTTCAGGAGGTAGATTCGAATCGCCTTGAAAGCACATGAAAAGCGGCAAAACGTGGACAATGATGCCCTTGGCCAAAAAGGGCGTATGCGTTTTTTCCTGAATATATTCAGGAAAAAACGCATACGCCCTTTTTGGCCAACCAAGCAACCTGGAAAGGCCAATCAGCGCTCCAAAGAAGTCTCGCTTCCCAGCGGGCAAAAGGGCCATGCGGAAAAAAGTGTCCAAACCAGAAATGCAGGACCGGCCATGGAGAAATGGGAGCCTTGCTACGCTGATGGGTGGGATGTAAATTGCCAACAGCCACTCTGGAGAAGTGTACGGTGTGTCCTGAACCATCTAAAAAACACAGCTTGGAGAGCATAGGGCACTTCCACTCATGGCCGTATAAATTGGGAAAACTAAAAATCAGCAAGACACAGGCACCCCAAAGTTTAGGGCTGCTCTGTTGACAAGAACCCCCACTTCCTTACACCTTAAATATCCTAGGAAAGAGAAAAATGGATAAAGAAGTTGGGGTCCTCATGTACAATGGAATATCACTCAGCCATGAAATCCACGTCATAAGGCTAGTCGCAGCACGATGAGTGGATTTAGGTACGACGATTCTAAGTGAAATAAGTCACACAGAAAAAGACACTTATCATAAGATATCACTTAGAGAGGGAATGTAAAAACCGCTACACTTGAACTGAATTGCAAAACAGAACAGAGTCACACGTTTAGGAAACACACTATGGCTGCTGAACGGGAAAGGTGAGGTGGGGTGATGCATAAAACAAGGGTTTCAAATTAGCTCCGATACCGTTCCATAATCCCAATATGTAAGAGACAAGACCTATTCCTTTTTCAGTGAACTGGACTCAACACCCCCTATTCACCGCACAAGAATATATCTGACTAGTAAGAATCTTCAAACCTATGTATTGATATCTCTCTGTAAGTGAGTCAAGGGGGTGTAAAGCGGCATAAACACAGCCGTGAAAAGCAGCTAAACCCCATTATAAAAATAAATTACTTTTCAAAACCCGTGAAACAAAGACAGTGAAAGAGAGAGAAATTCTTACAAAATTCGTTCAGGGGCTGTGATGCAACCTGGATTGACCATATCTAGACCCACAGCTGATTGAGACATAAGGGTGGACACTCTTGGGGCTGAGAGGTTCGGTGAGGTTGGGTGAGCCAACGCAGACCCTTTCAAGTAATACTGCATGGTACCCATCCCATGGGTCCCAAATCTCCAGGATCAAGGGCATCTTCCTACGTCGAAAACAGGCATGAGAAACCCAGAAGATGGTACACGGTGTGATCGGGAAAGGTTTCTAAAACGCACCTCATTTCTCATCTCCTTTGCTCGGGTTCGCCATTCCAGCCGATTTACTAGCCATCTCCCTCTTTGGAGAATCAGCACCTTTAACCTCCTGTTCCGTAAAGGTTGCAATTTGTCCTGAGGATGAACGGGAAGAGGGGGAACCAATGAGAGACTAGCTCTAGGTGTTGGGACAGGCACAGGTCACTCTATTTTCCCATCAGGAAGAAGAATTAAGCACAAGCTCAGCCTGCCCCCCAGAACCAGAAGAGGGCCTGAAGCAATCCTGCGCTTTTGCGGCCAGCTCCCAAAAAAGCGAGTTGAAAAATGGAGCTCAGGGGCACTGCAATTCACAAACCTGCAGAGTTTTAAATGATACCTCTCGTCCACAAATATATTAAGGGAAGGCAACGAAGAGGCTTTGAAAGCAAGGCAGAATTGCAGGAAACAGATTTCAGGAGGTAGATTCGAATCGCCTTGAAAGCACATGAAAAGCGGCAAAACGTGGACAATGATGCCCTTGGCCAAAAAGGGCGTATGCGTTTTTTCCTGAATATATTCAGGAAAAAACGCATACGCCCTTTTTGGCCAACCAAGCAACCTGGAAAGGCCAATCAGCGCTCCAAAGAAGTCTCGCTTCGCAGCGGGCAAAAGGGCCATGCGGAAAAAAGTGTCCAAACCAGAAATGCAGGACCGGCCATGGAGAAATGGGAGCCTTGCTACGCTGATGGGTGGGATGTAAATTGCCAACAGCCACTCCGGAGAAGTGTACGGTGTGTTCTGAAACATCTAAAAAACACAGCTTGGAGAGCATAGGGCACTTCCACTCATGGGCGTATAAATTGGGAAAACTAAAAATCAGCAAGACACAGGCACCCCAAAGTTTAGGGCTGCTCTGTGGACAAGAACCCCCACTTCATTACACCTTAAATATCCTAGGAAAGAGAAAAATGGATAAAGAAGTTGGGGTCCTCATGTACAATGGAATATCACTCAGCCATGAAATCCACGTCATAAGGCTAGTAGCAGCACGATGAGTGGATTTAGGTACGACAATTCTAAGTGAAATAAGTCACACAGAAAAAGACACTTATCATAAGATATCACTTAGAGAGGGAATGTAAAAACCGCCTACACTTGAACTGAATTACAAAACAGAACAGAGTCACACGTTTAGAAAACACACTATGGCTGCTGAACGGGAAAGGTCAGGTGGGGTGATGCATAAAACAAGGGTTTCAAATTAGCTCCGATACCGTTCCATAAACCCAATATGTAAGAGACAAGACCTATTCCTTTTTCAGTGAACCAGACTCAACACCCCCTATTCACCGCACAAGAATATATCTGACTAGTAAGAATCTTCAAACCTATGTATTGATATCTCTCTGTAAGTGAGTCAAGGGGGTGTAAAGCGGCATAAACACAGCCGTGAAAAGCAGCTAAACCCCATTATAAAAATAAATTACTTTTCAAAACCCGTGAAACAAAGACAGTGAAAGAGAGAGAAATTCTTACAAAATTCGTTCAGGGGCTGTGATGCAACCTGGATTGACCATATCTAGACCCACAGCTGATTGAGACATAAGGGTGGACACTCTTGGGGCTGAGAGGTTCGGTGAGGTTGGGTGAGCCAACGCAGACCCTTTCAAGTAATACTGCATGGTACCCATCCCATGGGTCCCAAATCTCCAGGTTCAAGGGCATCTTCCTACGTCGAAAACAGGCATGAGAAACCCAGAAGATGGTACACCGTGTGATCGGGAAAGGTTTCTAAAACGCACCTCATTTCTCATCTCCTTTGCTCGGGTTCGCCATTCCAGCCGATTTACTAGCCATCTCCCTCCTTGGAGAATCAGCACCTTTAACCTCCTGTTCCGTACAGGTTGCAATTTGTCCTGAGGATGAAGGGGAAGAGGGGGAACCAATGAGAGACTAGCTCTAGGTGTTGGGACAGGCACAGGTCACTCTATTTTCCCATCAGGAAGAAGAATTAAGCACAAGCTCAGCCTGCCCCCCAGAACCAGAAGAGGGCCTGAAGCAATCCTGCGCTTTTGCGGCCAGCTCCCAAAAAAGCGAGTTGAAAAATGGAGCTCAGGGGCACTGCAATTCACAAACCTGCAGAGTTTTAAATGATACCTCTCGTCCACAAATATATTAAGGGAAGGCAACGAAGAGGCTTTGAAAGCAAGGCAGAATTGCAGGAAACAGATTTCAGGAGGTAGATTCGAATCGCCTTGAAAGCACATGAAAAGCTGCAAAACGTGGACAATGATGCCCTTGGCCAAAAAGGGCGTATGCGTTTTTTCCTGAATATATTCAGGAAAAAACGCATACGCCCTTTTTGGCCAACCAAGCAACCTGGAAAGGCCAATCAGCGCTCCAAAGAAGTCTCGCTTCCCAGCGGGCAAAAGGGCCATGCGGAAAAAAGTGTCCAAACCAGAAATGCAGGACCGGCCATGGAGAAATGGGAGCCTTGCTACGCTGATGGGTGGGATGTAAATTGCCAACAGCCACTCTGGAGAAGTGTACGGTGTGTCCTGAACCATCTAAAAAACACAGCTTGGAGAGCATAGGGCACTTCCACTCATGGCCGTATAAATTGGGAAAACTAAAAATCAGCAAGACACAGGCACCCCAAAGTTTAGGGCTGCTCTGTTGACAAGAACCCCCACTTCCTTACACCTTAAATATCCTAGGAAAGAGAAAAATGGATAAAGAAGTTGGGGTCCTCATGTACAATGGAATATCACTCAGCCATGAAATCCACGTCATAAGGCTAGTCGCAGCACGATGAGTGGATTTAGGTACGACGATTCTAAGTGAAATAAGTCACACAGAAAAAGACACTTATCATAAGATATCACTTAGAGAGGGAATGTAAAAACCGCTACACTTGAACTGAATTACAAAACAGAACAGAGTCACACGTTTAGAAAACACACTATGGCTGCTGAACGGGAAAGGTGAGGTGGGGTGATGCATAAAACAAGGGTTTCAAATTAGCTCCGATACCGTTCCATAAACCCAATATGTAAGAGACAAGACCTATTCCTTTTTCAGTGAACTGGACTCAACACCCCCTATTCACCGCACAAGAATATATCTGACTAGTAAGAATCTTCAAACCTATGTATTGATATCTCTCTGTAAGTGAGTCAAGGGGGTGTAAAGCGGCATAAACACAGCCGTGAAAAGCAGCTAAACCCCATTATAAAAATAAATTACTTTTCAAAACCCGTGAAACAAAGACAGTGAAAGAGAGAGAAATTCTTACAAAATTCGTTCAGGGGCTGTGATGCAACCTGGATTGACCATATCTAGACCCACAGCTGATTGAGACATAAGGGTGGACACTCTTGGGGCTGAGAGGTTCGGTGAGGTTGGGTGAGCCAACGCAGACCCTTTCAAGTAATACTGCATGGTACCCATCCCATGGGTCCCAAATCTCCAGGATCAAGGGCATCTTCCTACGTCGAAAACAGGCATGAGAAACCCAGAAGATGGTACACGGTGTGATCGGGAAAGGTTTCTAAAACGCACCTCATTTCTCATCTCCTTTGCTCGGGTTCGCCATTCCAGCCGATTTACTAGCCATCTCCCTCTTTGGAGAATCAGCACCTTTAACCTCCTGTTCCGTAAAGGTTGCAATTTGTCCTGAGGATGAACGGGAAGAGGGGGAACCAATGAGAGACTAGCTCTAGGTGTTGGGACAGGCACAGGTCACTCTATTTTCCCATCAGGAAGAAGAATTAAGCACAAGCTCAGCCTGCCCCCCAGAACCAGAAGAGGGCCTGAAGCAATCCTGCGCTTTTGCGGCCAGCTCCCAAAAAAGCGAGTTGAAAAATGGAGCTCAGGGGCACTGCAATTCACAAACCTGCAGAGTTTTAAATGATACCTCTCGTCCACAAATATATTAAGGGAAGGCAACGAAGAGGCTTTGAAAGCAAGGCAGAATTGCAGGAAACAGATTTCAGGAGGTAGATTCGAATCGCCTTGAAAGCACATGAAAAGCGGCAAAACGTGGACAATGATGCCCTTGGCCAAAAAGGGCGTATGCGTTTTTTCCTGAATATATTCAGGAAAAAACGCATACGCCCTTTTTGGCCAACCAAGCAACCTGGAAAGGCCAATCAGCGCTCCAAAGAAGTCTCGCTTCGCAGCGGGCAAAAGGGCCATGCGGAAAAAAGTGTCCAAACCAGAAATGCAGGACCGGCCATGGAGAAATGGGAGCCTTGCTACGCTGATGGGTGGGATGTAAATTGCCAACAGCCACTCCGGAGAAGTGTACGGTGTGTTCTGAAACATCTAAAAACACAGCTTGGAGAGCATAGGGCACTTCCACTCATGGGCGTATAAATTGGGAAAACTAAAAATCAGCAAGACACAGGCACCCCAAAGTTTAGGGCTGCTCTGTGGACAAGAACCCCCACTTCATTACACCTTAAATATCCTAGGAAAGAGAAAAATGGATAAAGAAGTTGGGGTCCTCATGTACAATGGAATATCACTCAGCCATGAAATCCACGTCATAAGGCTAGTAGCAGCACGATGAGTGGATTTAGGTACGACAATTCTAAGTGAAATAAGTCACACAGAAAAAGACACTTATCATAAGATATCACTTAGAGAGGGAATGTAAAAACCGCCTACACTTGAACTGAATTACAAAACAGAACAGAGTCACACGTTTAGAAAACACACTATGGCTGCTGAACGGGAAAGGTCAGGTGGGGTGATGCATAAAACAAGGGTTTCAAATTAGCTCCGATACCGTTCCATAAACCCAATATGTAAGAGACAAGACCTATTCCTTTTTCAGTGAACCAGACTCAACACCCCCTATTCACCGCACAAGAATATATCTGACTAGTAAGAATCTTCAAACCTATGTATTGATATCTCTCTGTAAGTGAGTCAAGGGGGTGTAAAGCGGCATAAACACAGCCGTGAAAAGCAGCTAAACCCCATTATAAAAATAAATTACTTTTCAAAACCCGTGAAACAAAGACAGTGAAAGAGAGAGAAATTCTTACAAAATTCGTTCAGGGGCTGTGATGCAACCTGGATTGACCATATCTAGACCCACAGCTGATTGAGACATAAGGGTGGACACTCTTGGGGCTGAGAGGTTCGGTGAGGTTGGGTGAGCCAACGCAGACCCTTTCAAGTAATACTGCATGGTACCCATCCCATGGGTCCCAAATCTCCAGGTTCAAGGGCATCTTCCTACGTCGAAAACAGGCATGAGAAACCCAGAAGATGGTACACGGTGTGATCGGGAAAGGTTTCTAAAACGCACCTCATTTCTCATCTCCTTTGCTCGGGTTCGCCATTCCAGCCGATTTACTAGCCATCTCCCTCCTTGGAGAATCAGCACCTTTAACCTCCTGTTCCGTACAGGTTGCAATTTGTCCTGAGGATGAAGGGGAAGAGGGGGAACCAATGAGAGACTAGCTCTAGGTGTTGGGACAGGCACAGGTCACTCTATTTTCCCATCAGGAAGAAGAATTAAGCACAAGCTCAGCCTGCCCCCCAGAACCAGAAGAGGGCCTGAAGCAATCCTGCGCTTTTGCGGCCAGCTCCCAAAAAAGCGAGTTGAAAAATGGAGCTCAGGGGCACTGCAATTCACAAACCTGCAGAGTTTTAAATGATACCTCTCGTCCACAAATATATTAAGGGAAGGCAACGAAGAGGCTTTGAAAGCAAGGCAGAATTGCAGGAAACAGATTTCAGGAGGTAGATTCGAATCGCCTTGAAAGCACATGAAAAGCTGCAAAACGTGGACAATGATGCCCTTGGCCAAAAAGGGCGTATGCGTTTTTTCCTGAATATATTCAGGAAAAAACGCATACGCCCTTTTTGGCCAACCAAGCAACCTGGAAAGGCCAATCAGCGCTCCAAAGAAGTCTCGCTTCCCAGCGGGCAAAAGGGCCATGCGGAAAAAAGTGTCCAAACCAGAAATGCAGGACCGGCCATGGAGAAATGGGAGCCTTGCTACGCTGATGGGTGGGATGTAAATTGCCAACAGCCACTCTGGAGAAGTGTACGGTGTGTCCTGAACCATCTAAAAAACACAGCTTGGAGAGCATAGGGCACTTCCACTCATGGCCGTATAAATTGGGAAAACTAAAAATCAGCAAGACACAGGCACCCCAAAGTTTAGGGCTGCTCTGTTGACAAGAACCCCCACTTCCTTACACCTTAAATATCCTAGGAAAGAGAAAAATGGATAAAGAAGTTGGGGTCCTCATGTACAATGGAATATCACTCAGCCATGAAATCCACGTCATAAGGCTAGTCGCAGCACGATGAGTGGATTTAGGTACGACGATTCTAAGTGAAATAAGTCACACAGAAAAAGACACTTATCATAAGATATCACTTAGAGAGGGAATGTAAAAACCGCTACACTTGAACTGAATTACAAAACAGAACAGAGTCACACGTTTAGAAAACACACTATGGCTGCTGAACGGGAAAGGTGAGGTGGGGTGATGCATAAAACAAGGGTTTCAAATTAGCTCCGATACCGTTCCATAAACCCAATATGTAAGAGACAAGACCTATTCCTTTTTCAGTGAACTGGACTCAACACCCCCTATTCACCGCACAAGAATATATCTGACTAGTAAGAATCTTCAAACCTATGTATTGATATCTCTCTGTAAGTGAGTCAAGGGGGTGTAAAGCGGCATAAACACAGCCGTGAAAAGCAGCTAAACCCCATTATAAAAATAAATTACTTTTCAAAACCCGTGAAACAAAGACAGTGAAAGAGAGAGAAATTCTTACAAAATTCGTTCAGGGGCTGTGATGCAACCTGGATTGACCATATCTAGACCCACAGCTGATTGAGACATAAGGGTGGACACTCTTGGGGCTGAGAGGTTCGGTGAGGTTGGGTGAGCCAACGCAGACCCTTTCAAGTAATACTGCATGATACCCATCCCATGGGTCCCAAATCTCCAGGTTCAAGGGCATCTTCCTACGTCGAAAACAGGCATGAGAAACCCAGAAGATGGTACACGGTGTGATCGGGAAAGGTTTCTAAAACGCACCTCATTTCTCATGTCCTTTGCTCGGGTTCGCCATTCCAGCCGATTTACTAGCCATCTCCCTCTTTGGAGAATCAGCACCTTTAACCTCCTGTTCCGTAAAGGTTGCAATTTGTCCTGAGGATGAACGGGAAGAGGGGGAACCAATGAGAGACTAGCTCTAGGTGTTGGGACAGGCACAGGTCACTCTATTTTCCCATCAGGAAGAAGAATTAAGCACAAGCTCAGCCTGCCCCCCAGAACCAGAAGAGGGCCTGAAGCAATCCTGCGCTTTTGCGGCCAGCTCCCAAAAAAGCGAGTTGAAAAATGGAGCTCAGGGGCACTGCAATTCACAAACCTGCAGAGTTTTAAATGATACCTCTCGTCCACAAATATATTAAGGGAAGGCAACGAAGAGGCTTTGAAAGCAAGGCAGAATTGCAGGAAACAGATTTCAGGAGGTAGATTCGAATCGCCTTGAAAGCACATGAAAAGCTGCAAAACGTGGACAATGATGCCCTTGGCCAAAAAGGGCGTATGCGTTTTTTCCTGAATATATTCAGGAAAAAACGTATACGCCCTATTTGGCCAACCAAGCAACCTGGAAAGGCCAATCAGCGCTCCATAGAAGTCTCGCTTCGCAGCGGGCAAAAGGGCCATGCGGAAAAAAGTGTCCAAACCAGAAATGCAGGACCGGCCATGGAGAAATGGGAGCCTTGCTACGCTGATGGGTGGGATGTAAATTGCCAACAGCCACTCCGGAGAAGTGTACGGTGTGTTCTGAAACATCTAAAAAACACAGCTTGGAGAGCATAGGGCACTTCCACTCATGGGCGTATAAATTGGGAAAACTAAAAATCAGCAAGACACAGGCACCCCAAAGTTTAGGGCTGCTCTGTGGACAAGAACCCCCACTTCATTACACCTTAAATATCCTAGGAAAGAGAAAAATGGATAAAGAAGTTGTGGTCCTCATGTACAATGGAATATCACTCAGCCATGAAATCAACGTCATAAGGCTAGTAGCAGCACGATGAGTGGATTTAGGTACGACGATTCTAAGTGAAATAAGTCACACAGAAAAAGACACTTACCATAAGATATCACTTCTAGAGGGAATGTAAAAACAGCTACACTTGAACTGAATTGCAAAACAGAACAGAGTCCCACGTTTAGGAAACACACTATGGCTGCTGAACGGGAAAGGTGAGGTGGGGTGATGCATAAAACAAGGGTTTCAAATTAGCTCCGATACCGTTCCATAAACCCAATATGTAAGAGACAAGACCTATTCCTTTTTCAGTGAACTGGACTCAACACCCCCTATTCACCGCACAAGAATATATCTGACTAGTAAGAATCTTCAAACCTATGTATTGATATCTCTCTGTAAGTGAGTCAAGGGGGTGTAAAGCGGCATAAACACAGCCGTGAAAAGCAGCTAAACCCCATTATAAAAATAAATTACTTTTCAAAACCCGTGAAACAAAGACAGTGAAAGAGAGAGAAATTCTTACAAAATTCGTTCAGGGGCTGTGATGCAACCTGGATTGACCATATCTAGACCCACAGCTGATTGAGACATAAGGGTGGACACTCTTGGGGCTGAGAGGTTCGGTGAGGTTGGGTGAGCCAACGCAGACCCTTTCAAGTAATACTGCATGGTAGCCATCCCATGGGTCCCAAATCTCCAGGTTCAAGGGCATCTTCCTACGTCGAAAACAGGCATGAGAAACCCAGAAGATGGTACACGGTGTGATCGGGAAAGGTTTCTAAAACGCACCTCATTTCTCATCTCCTTGGCTCGGGTTCGCCATTCCAGCCGATTTACTAGCCATCTCCCTCTTTGGAGAATCAGCACCTTTAACCTCCTGTTCCGTAAAGGTTGCAATTTGTCCTCAGGATGAACGGGAAGAGGGGGAACCAATGAGAGACTAGCTCTAGGTGTTGGGACAGGCACAGGTCACTCTATTTTCCCATCAGGAAGAAGAATTAAGCACAAGCTCAGCCTGCCCCCCAGAACCAGAAGAGGACCTGAAGCAATCCTGCGCTTTTGCGGCCAGCTCCCAAAAAAGCGAGTTGAAAAATGGAGCTCAGGGGCACTGCAATTCACAAACCTGCAGAGTTTTAAATGATACCTCTCGTCCACAAATATATTAAGGGAAGGCAACGAAGAGGCTTTGAAAGCAAGGCAGAATTGCAGGAAACAGATTTCAGGAGGTAGATTCGAATCGCCTTGAAAGCACATGAAAAGCGGCAAAACGTGGACAATGATGCCCTTGGCCAAAAAGGGCGTATGCGTTTTTTCCTGAATATATTCAGGAAAAAACGCATACGCCCTTTTTGGCCAACCAAGCAACCTGGAAAGGCCAATCAGCGCTCCAAAGAAGTCTCGCTTCCCAGCGGGCAAAAGGGCCATGCGGAAAAAAGTGTCCAAACCAGAAATGCAGGACCGGCCATGGAGAAATGGGAGCCTTGCTACGCTGATGGGTGGGATGTAAATTGCCAACAGCCACTCTGGAGAAGTGTACGGTGTGTTCTGAAACATCTAAAAAACACAGCTTGGAGAGCATAGGGCACTTCCACTCATGGGCGTATAAATTGGGAAAACTAAAAATCAGCAAGACACAGGCACCCCAAAGTTTAGGGCTGCTCTGTGGACAAGAACCCCCACTTCATTACACCTTAAATATCCTAGGAAAGAGAAAAATGGATAAAGAAGTTGTGGTCCTCATGTACAATGGAATATCACTCAGCCATGAAATCAACGTCCTAAGGCTAGTAGCAGCACGATGAGTGGATTTAGGTACGACGATTCTAAGTGAAATAAGTCACACAGAAAAAGACACTTATCATAAGATATCACTTAGAGAGGGAATGTAAAAACCGCTACACTTGAATTGAATTGCAAAACAGAACAGAGTCCCACGTTTAGGAAAAACACTATGGCTGCTGAACGGGAAAGGTGAGGTGGGGTGATGCATAAAACAAGGGTTTCAAATTAGCTCCGATACCGTTCCATAAACCCAATATGTAAGAGACAAGACCTATTCCTTTTTCAGTGAACTGGACTCAACACCCCCTATTCACCGCACAAGAATATATCTGACTAGTAAGAATCTTCAAACCTATGTATTGATATCTCTCTGTAAGTGAGTCAAGGGGGTGTAAAGCGGCATAAACACAGCCGTGAAAAGCAGCTAAACCCCATTATAAAAATAAATTACTTTTCAAAACCCGTGAAACAAAGACAGTGAAAGAGAGAGAAATTCTTACAAAATTCGTTTAGGGGCTGTGATGCAACCTGGATTGACCATATCTAGACCCACAGCTGATTGAGACATAAGGGTGGACACTCTTGGGGCTGAGAGGTTCGGTGAGGTTGGGTGAGCCAACGCAGACCCTTTCAAGTAATACTGCATGGTACCCATCCCATGGGTCCCAAATCTCCAGGTTCAAGGGCATCTTCCTACGTCGAAAACAGGCATGAGAAACCCAGAAGATGGTACACCGTGTGATCGGGAAAGGTTTCTAAAACGCACCTCATTTCTCATCTCCTTTGCTCGGGTTCGCCATTCCAGCCGATTTACTAGCCATCTCCCTCTTTGGAGAATCAGCACCTTTAACCTCCTGTTCCGTACAGGTTGCAATTTGTCCTGAGGATGAACGGGAAGAGGGGGAACCAATGAGAGACTAGCTCTAGGTGTTGGGACAGGCACAGGTCACTCTATTTTCCCATCAGGAAGAAGAATTAAGCACAAGCTCAGCCTGCCCCCCAGAACCAGAAGAGGGCCTGAAGCAATCCTGCGCTTTTGCGGCCAGCTCCCAAAAAAGCGAGTTGAAAAATGGAGCTCAGGGGCACTGCAATTCACAAACCTGCAGAGTTTTAAATGATACCTCTCGTCCACAAATATATTAAGGGAAGGCAACGAAGAGGCTTTGAAAGCAAGGCAGAATTGCAGGAAACAGATTTCAGGAGGTAGATTCGAATCGCCTTGAAAGCACATGAAAAGCGGCAAAACGTGGACAATGATGCCCTTGGCCAAAAAGGGCGTATGCGTTTTTTCCTGAATATATTCAGGAAAAAACGCATACGCCCTTTTTGGCCAACCAAGCAACCTGGAAAGGCCAATCAGCGCTCCAAAGAAGTCTCGCTTCCCAGCGGGCAAAAGGGCCATGCGGAAAAAAGTGTCCAAACCAGAAATGCAGGACCGGCCATGGAGAAATGGGAGCCTTGCTACGCTGATGGGTGGGATGTAAATTGCCAACAGCCACTCTGGAGAAGTGTACGGTGTGTCCTGAAACATCTAAAAAACACAGCTTGGAGAGCATAGGGCACTTCCACTCATGGCCGTATAAATTGGGAAAACTAAAAATCAGCAAGACACAGGCACCCCAAAGTTTAGGGCTGCTCTGTGGACAAGAACCCCCACTTCATTACACCTTAAATATCCTAGGAAAGAGAAAAGTGGATAAAGAAGTTGTGGTCCTCATGTACAATGGAATATCACTCAGCCATGAAATCAACGTCATAAGGCTAGTAGCAGCACGATGAGTGGATTTAGGTATGACGATTCTAAGTGAAATAAGTCACACAGAAAAAGACACTTATCATAAGATATCACTTAGAGAGGGAATGTAAAAACCGGTACACTTGAGCTGAATTGCAAAACAGAACAGAGTCACACGTTTAGGAAACACACTATGGCTGCTGAACGGGAAAGGTGAGGTGGGGTGATGCATAAAACAAGGGTTTCAAATTAGCTCCGATACCGTTCCATAATCCCAATATGTAAGAGACAAGACCTATTCCTTTTTCAGTGAACTGGACTCAACACCCCCTATTCACCGCACAAGAATATATCTGACTAGTAAGAATCTTCAAACCTATGTATTGATATCTCTCTGTAAGTGAGTCAAGGGGGTGTAAAGCGGCATAAACACAGCCGTGAAAAGCAGCTAAACCCCATTATAAAAATAAATTACTTTTCAAAACCCGTGAAACAAAGACAGTGAAAGAGAGAGAAATTCTTACAAAATTCGTTCAGGGGCTGTGATGCAACCTGGATTGACCATATCTAGACCCACAGCTGATTGAGACATAAGGGTGGACACTCTTGGGGCTGAGAGGTTCGGTGAGGTTGGGTGAGCCAACGCAGACCCTTTCAAGTAATACTGCATGGTAGCCATCCCATGGGTCCCAAATCTCCAGGTTCAAGGGCATCTTCCTACGTCGAAAACAGGCATGAGAAACCCAGAAGATGGTACACGGTGTGATCGGGAAAGGTTTCTAAAACGCACCTCATTTCTCATCTCCTTTGCTCGGGTTCGCCATTCCAGCCGATTTACTAGCCATCTCCCTCTTTGGAGAATCAGCACCTTTAACCTCCTGTTCCGTAAAGGTTGCAATTTGTCCTGAGGATGAACGGGAAGAGGGGGAACCAATGAGAGACTAGCTCTAGGTGTTGGGACAGGCACAGGTCACTCTATTTTCCCATCAGGAAGAAGAATTAAGCACAAGCTCAGCCTGCCCCCCAGAACCAGAAGAGGGCCTGAAGCAATCCTGCGCTTTTGCGGCCAGCTCCCAAAAAAGCGAGTTGAAAAATGGAGCTCAGGGGCACTGCAATTCACAAACCTGCAGAGTTTTAAATGATACCTCTCGTCCACAAATATATTAAGGGAAGGCAACGAAGAGGCTTTGAAAGCAAGGCAGAATTGCAGGAAACAGATTTCAGGAGGTAGATTCGAATCGCCTTGAAAGCACATGAAAAGCGGCAAAACGTGGACAATGATGCCCTTGGCCAAAAAGGGAGTATGCGTTTTTTCCTGAATATATTCAGGAAAAAACGCATACGCCCTTTTTGGCCAACCAAGCAACCTGGAAAGGCCAATCAGCGCTCCAAAGAAGTCTCGCTTCCCAGCGGGCAAAAGGGCCATGCGGAAAAAAGTGTCCAAACCAGAAATGCAGGACCGGCCATGGAGAAATGGGAGCCTTGCTACGCTGATGGGTGGGATGTAAATTGCCAACAGCCACTCTGGAGAAGTGTACGGTGTGTTCTGAAACATCTAAAAAACACAGCTTGGAGAGCATAGGGCACTTCCACTCATGGGCGTATAAATTGGGAAAACTAAAAATCAGCAAGACACAGGCACCCCAAAGTTTAGGGCTGCTCTGTGGACAGGAACCCCCACTTCATTACACCTTAAATATCCTAGGAAAGAGAAAAATGGATAAAGAAGTTGTGGTCCTCATGTACAATGGAATATCACTCAGCCATGAAATCAACGTCATAAGGCTAGTAGCAGCACGATGAGTGGATTTAGGTACGACGATTCTAAGTGAAATAAGTCACACAGAAAAAGACACTTATCATAAGATATCACTTAGAGAGGGAATGTAAAAACCGCTACACTTGAATTGAATTGCAAAACAGAACAGAGTCCCACGTTTAGGAAAAACACTATGGCTGCTGAACGGGAAAGGTGAGGTGGGGTGATGCATAAAACAAGGGTTTCAAATTAGCTCCGATACCGTTCC
This sequence comes from Balaenoptera acutorostrata, assembly GCF_949987535.1. NCBI lineage: Eukaryota > Metazoa > Chordata > Mammalia > Artiodactyla > Balaenopteridae > Balaenoptera > Balaenoptera acutorostrata. The sequence goes on from NW_026646682.1 coordinate 209,644, forward strand.
ATAAACCCAATATGTAAGAGACAAGACCTATTCCTTTTTCAGTGAACTGGACTCAACACCCCCTATTCACCGCACAAGAATATATCTGACTAGTAAGAATCTTCAAACCTATGTATTGATATCTCTCTGTAAGTGAGTCAAGGGGGTGTAAAGCGGCATAAACACAGCCGTGAAAAGCAGCTAAACCCCATTATAAAAATAAATTACTTTTCAAAACCCATGAAACAAAGACAGTGAAAGAGAGAGAAATTCTTACAAAATTCGTTTAGGGGCTGTGATGCAACCTGGATTGACCATATCTAGACCCACAGCTGATTGAGACATAAGGGTGGACACTCTTGGGGCTGAGAGGTTCGGTGAGGTTGGGTGAGCCAACGCAGACCCTTTCAAGTAATACTGCATGGTACCCATCCCATGGGTCCCAAATCTCCAGGTTCAAGGGCATCTTCCTACGTCGAAAACAGGCATGAGAAACCCAGAAGATGGTACACCGTGTGATCGGGAAAGGTTTCTAAAACGCACCTCATTTCTCATCTCCTTTGCTCGGGTTCGCCATTCCAGCCGATTTACTAGCCATCTCCCTCTTTGGAGAATCAGCACCTTTAACCTCCTGTTCCGTACAGGTTGCAATTTGTCCTGAGGATGAACGGGAAGAGGGGGAACCAATGAGAGACTAGCTCTAGGTGTTGGGACAGGCACAGGTCACTCTATTTTCCCATCAGGAAGAAGAATTAAGCACAAGCTCAGCCTGCCCCCCAGAACCAGAAGAGGGCCTGAAGCAATCCTGCGCTTTTGCGGCCAGCTCCCAAAAAAGCGAGTTGAAAAATGGAGCTCAGGGGCACTGCAATTCACAAACCTGCAGAGTTTTAAATGATACCTCTCGTCCACAAATATATTAAGGGAAGGCAACGAAGAGGCTTTGAAAGCAAGGCAGAATTGCAGGAAACAGATTTCAGGAGGTAGATTCGAATCGCCTTGAAAGCACATGAAAAGCGGCAAAACGTGGACAATGATGCCCTTGGCCAAAAAGGGCGTATGCGTTTTTTCCTGAATATATTCAGGAAAAAACGCATACGCCCTTTTTGGCCAACCAAGCAACCTGGAAAGGCCAATCAGCGCTCCAAAGAAGTCTCGCTTCCCAGCGGGCAAAAGGGCCATGTGGAAAAAAGTGTCCAAACCAGAAATGCAGGACCGGCCATGGAGAAATGGGAGCCTTGCTACGCTGATGGGTGGGATGTAAATTGCCAACAGCCACTCTGGAGAAGTGTACGGTGTGTCCTGAAACATCTAAAAAACACAGCTTGGAGAGCATAGGGCACTTCCACTCATGGCCGTATAAATTGGGAAAACTAAAAATCAGCAAGACACAGGCACCCCAAAGTTTAGGGCTGCTCTGTGGACAAGAACCCCCACTTCATTACACCTTAAATATCCTAGGAAAGAGAAAAGTGGATAAAGAAGTTGTGGTCCTCATGTACAATGGAATATCACTCAGCCATGAAATCAACGTCATAAGGCTAGTAGCAGCACGATGAGTGGATTTAGGTATGACGATTCTAAGTGAAATAAGTCACACAGAAAAAGACACTTATCATAAGATATCACTTAGAGAGGGAATGTAAAAACCGGTACACTTGAGCTGAATTGCAAAACAGAACAGAGTCACACGTTTAGGAAACACACTATGGCTGCTGAACGGGAAAGGTGAGGTGGGGTGATGCATAAAACAAGGGTTTCAAATTAGCTCCGATACCGTTCCATAATCCCAATATGTAAGAGACAAGACCTATTCCTTTTTCAGTGAACTGGACTCAACACCCCCTATTCACCGCACAAGAATATATCTGACTAGTAAGAATCTTCAAACCTATGTATTGATATCTCTCTGTAAGTGAGTCAAGGGGGTGTAAAGCGGCATAAACACAGCCGTGAAAAGCAGCTAAACCCCATTATAAAAATAAATTACTTTTCAAAACCCGTGAAACAAAGACAGTGAAAGAGAGAGAAATTCTTACAAAATTCGTTCAGGGGCTGTGATGCAACCTGGGTTGACCATATCTAGACCCACAGCTGATTGAGACATAAGGGTGGACACTCTTGGGGCTGAGAGGTTCGGTGAGGTTGGGTGAGCCAACGCAGACCCTTTCAAGTAATACTGCATGGTACCCATCCCATGGGTCCCAAATCTCCAGGTTCAAGGGCATCTTCCTACGTCGAAAACAGGCATGAGAAACCCAGAAGATGGTACACGGTGTGATCGGGAAAGGTTTCTAAAACGCACCTCATTTCTCATCTCCTTTGCTCGGGTTCGCCATTCCAGCCGATTTACTAGCCATCTCCCTCTTTGGAGAATCAGCACCTTTAACCTCCTGTTCCGTAAAGGTTGCAATTTGTCCTGATGATGAACGGGAAGAGGGGGAACCAATGAGAGACTAGCTCTAGGTGTTGGGACAGGCACAGGTCACTCTATTTTCCCATCAGGAAGAAGAATTAAGCACAAGCTCAGCCTGCCCCCCAGAACCAGAAGAGGGCCTGAAGCAATCCTGCGCTTTTGCGGCCAGCTCCCAAAAAAGCGAGTTGAAAAATGGAGCTCAGGGGCACTGCAATTCACAAACCTGCAGAGTTTTAAATGATACCTCTCGTCCACAAATATATTAAGGGAAGGCAACGAAGAGGCTTTGAAAGCAAGGCAGAATTGCAGGAAACAGATTTCAGGAGGTAGATTCGAATCGCCTTGAAAGCACATGAAAAGCGGCAAAACGTGGACAATGATGCCCTTGGCCAAAAAGGGCGTATGCGTTTTTTCCTGAATATATTCAGGAAAAAACGCATACGCCCTTTTTGGCCAACCAAGCAACCTGGAAAGGCCAATCAGCGCTCCAAAGAAGTCTCGCTTCGCAGCGGGCAAAAGGGCCATGCGGAAAAAAGTGTCCAAACCAGAAATGCAGGACCGGCCATGGAGAAATGGGAGCCTTGCTACGCTGATGGGTGGGATGTAAATTGCCAACAGCCACTCCGGAGAAGTGTACGGTGTGTTCTGAAACATCTAAAAAACACAGCTTGGAGAGCATAGGGCACTTCCACTCATGGGCGTATAAATTGGGAAAACTAAAAATCAGCAAGACACAGGCACCCCAAAGTTTAGGGCTGCTCTGTGGACAAGAACCCCCACTTCATTACACCTTAAATATCCTAGGAAAGAGAAAAATGGATAAAGAAGTTGTGGTCCTCATGTACAATGGAATATCACTCAGCCATGAAATCAACGTCATAAGGCTAGTAGCAGCACGATGAGTGGATTTAGGTACGACGATTCTAAGTGAAATAAGTCACACAGAAAAAGACACTTACCATAAGATATCACTTCTAGAGGGAATGTAAAAACCGCTACACTTGAACTGAATTGCAAAACAGAACAGAGTCCCACGTTTAGGAAACACACTATGGCTGCTGAACGGGAAAGGTGAGGTGGGGTGATGCATAAAACAAGGGTTTCAAATTAGCTCCGATACCGTTCCATAAACCCAATATGTAAGAGACAAGACCTATTCCTTTTTCAGTGAACTGGACTCAACACCCCCTATTCACCGCACAAGAATATATCTGACTAGTAAGAATCTTCAAACCTATGTATTGATATCTCTCTGTAAGTGAGTCAAGGGGGTGTAAAGCGGCATAAACACAGCCGTGAAAAGCAGCTAAACCCCATTATAAAAATAAATTACTTTTCAAAACCCGTGAAACAAAGACAGTGAAAGAGAGAGAAATTCTTACAAAATTCGTTCAGGGGCTGTGATGCAACCTGGATTGACCATATCTAGACCCACAGCTGATTGAGACATAAGGGTGGACACTCTTGGGGCTGAGAGGTTCGGTGAGGTTGGGTGAGCCAACGCAGACCCTTTCAAGTAATACTGCATGGTACCCATCCCATGGGTCCCAAATCTCCAGGTTCAAGGGCATCTTCCTACGTCGAAAACAGGCATGAGAAACCCACAAGATGGTACACCGTGTGATCGGGAAAGGTTTCTAAAACGCACCTCATTTCTCATCTCCTTTGCTCGGGTTCGCCATTCCAGCCGATTTACTAGCCATCTCCCTCCTTGGAGAATCAGCACCTTTAACCTCCTGTTCCGTACAGGTTGCAATTTGTCCTGAGGATGAACGGGAAGAGGGGGAACCAATGAGAGACTAGCTCTAGGTGTTGGGACAGGCACAGGTCACTCTATTTTCCCATCACGAAGAAGAATTAAGCACAAGCTCAGCCTGCCCCCCAGAACCAGAAGAGGGCCTGAAGCAATCCTGCGCTTTTGCGGCCAGCTCCCAAAAAAGCGAGTTGAAAAATGGAGCTCAGGGGCACTGCAATTCACAGACCTGCAGAGTTTTAAATGATACCTCTCGTCCACAAATATATTAAGGGAAGGCAACGAAGAGGCTTTGAAAGCAAGGCAGAATTGCAGGAAACAGATTTCAGGAGGTAGATTCGAATCGCCTTGAAAGCACATGAAAAGCGGCAAAACGTGGACAATGATGCCCTTGGCCAAAAAGGGCGTATGCGTTTTTTCCTGAATATATTCAGGAAAAAACGCATACGCCCTTTTTGGCCAACCAAGCAACCTGGAAAGGCAAATCAGCGCTCCAAAGAAGTCTCGCTTCCCAGCGGGCAAAAGGGCCATGCGGAAAAAAGTGTCCAAACCAGAAATGCAGGACCGGCCATGGAGAAATGGGAGCCTTGCTACGCTGATGGGTGGGATGTAAATTGCCAACAGCCACTCTGGAGAAGTGTACGGTGTGTTCTGAAACATCTAAAAAACACAGCTTGGAGAGCATAGGGCACTTCCACTCATGGGCGTATAAATTGGGAAAACTAAAAATCAGCAAGACACAGGCACCCCAAAGTTTAGGGCTGCTCTGTGGACAAGAACCCCCACTTCATTACACCTTAAATATCCTAGGAAAGAGAAAAATGGATAAAGAAGTTGTGGTCCTCATGTACAATGGAATATCACTCAGCCATGAAATCAACGTCATAAGGCTAGTAGCAGCACGATGAGTGGATTTAGGTACGACGATTCTAAGTGAAATAAGTCACACAGAAAAAGACACTTATCATAAGATATCACTTAGAGAGGGAATGTAAAAACCGCTACACTTGAACTGAATTGCAAAACAGAACAGAGTCCCACGTTTAGGAAAAACACTATGGCTGCTGAACGGGAAAGGTGAGGTGGGGTGATGCATAAAACAAGGGTTTCAAATTAGCTCCGATACCGTTCCATAAACCCAATATGTAAGAGACAAGACCTATTCCTTTTTCAGTGAACTGGACTCAACACCCCCTATTCACCGCACAAGAATATATCTGACTAGTAAGAATCTTCAAACCTATGTATTGATATCTCTCTGTAAGTGAGTCAAGGGGGTGTAAAGCGGCATAAACACAGCCGTGAAAAGCAGCTAAACCCCATTATAAAAATAAATTACTTTTCAAAACCCGTGAAACAAAGACAGTGAAAGAGAGAGAAATTCTTACAAAATTCGTTTAGGGGCTGTGATGCAACCTGTATTGACCATATCTAGACCCACAGCTGATTGAGACATAAGGGTGGACACTCTTGGGGCTGAGAGGTTCGGTGAGGTTGGGTGAGCCAACGCAGACCCTTTCAAGTAATACTGCATGGTACCCATCCCATGGGTCCCAAATCTCCAGGTTCAAGGGCATCTTCCTACGTCGAAAACAGGCATGAGAAACCCAGAAGATGGTACACCGTGTGATCGGGAAAGGTTTCTAAAACGCACCTCATTTCTCATCTCCTTTGCTCGGGTTCGCCATTCCAGCCGATTTACTAGCCATCTCCCTCCTTGGAGAATCAGCACCTTTAACCTCCTGTTCCGTAAAGGTTGCAATTTGTCCTGAGGATGAACGGGAAGAGGGGGAACCAATGAGAGACTAGCTCTAGGTGTTGGGACAGGCACAGGTCACTCTATTTTCCCATCAGGAAGAAGAATTAAGCACAAGCTCAGCCTGCCCCCCAGAACCAGAAGAGGGCCTGAAGCAATCCTGCGCTTTTGCGGCCAGCTCCCAAAAAAGCGAGTTGAAAAATGGAGCTCAGGGGCACTGCAATTCACAAACCTGCAGAGTTTTAAATGATACCTCTCGTCCACAAATATATTAAGGGAAGGCAACGAAGAGGCTTTGAAAGCAAGGCAGAATTGCAGGAAACAGATTTCAGGAGGTAGATTCGAATCGCCTTGAAAGCACATGAAAAGCGGCAAAACGTGGACAATGATGCCCTTGGCCAAAAAGGGCGTATGCGTTTTTTCCTGAATATATTCAGGAAAAAACGCATACGCCCTTTTTGGCCAACCAAGCAACCTGGAAAGGCCAATCAGCGCTCCAAAGAAGTCTCGCTTCCCAGCGGGCAAAAGGGCCATGCGGAAAAAAGTGTCCAAACCAGAAATGCAGGACCGGCCATGGAGAAATGGGAGCCTTGCTACGCTGATGGGTGGGATGTAAATTGCCAACAGCCACTCTGGAGAAGTGTACGGTGTGTCCTGAAACATCTAAAAAACACAGCTTGGAGAGCATAGGGCACTTCCACTCATGGCCGTATAAATTGGGAAAACTAAAAATCAGCAAGACACAGGCACCCCAAAGTTTAGGGCTGCTCTGTGGACAAGAACCCCCACTTCATTACACCTTAAATATCCTAGGAAAGAGAAAAGTGGATAAAGAAGTTGTGGTCCTCATGTACAATGGAATATCACTCAGCCATGAAATCAACGTCATAAGGCTAGTAGCAGCACGATGAGTGGATTTAGGTATGACGATTCTAAGTGAAATAAGTCACACAGAAAAAGACACTTATCATAAGATATCACTTAGAGAGGGAATGTAAAAACCGCTACACTTGAACTGAATTGCAAAACAGAACAGAGTCACACGTTTAGGAAACACACTATGGCTGCTGAACGGGAAAGGTGAGGTGGGGTGATGCATAAAACAAGGGTTTCAAATTAGCTCCGATACCGTTCCATAATCCCAATATGTAAGAGACAAGACCTATTCCTTTTTCAGTGAACTGGACTCAACACCCCCTATTCACCGCACAAGAATATATCTGACTAGTAAGAATCTTCAAACCTATGTATTGATATCTCTCTGTAAGTGAGTCAAGGGGGTGTAAAGCGGCATAAACACAGCCGTGAAAAGCAGCTAAACCCCATTATAAAAATAAATTACTTTTCAAAACCCGTGAAACAAAGACAGTGAAAGAGAGAGAAATTCTTACAAAATTCGTTCAGGGGCTGTGATGCAACCTGGATTGACCATATCTAGACCCACAGCTGATTGAGACATAAGGGTGGACACTCTTGGGGCTGAGAGGTTCGGTGAGGTTGGGTGAGCCAACACAGACCCTTTCAAGTAATACTGCATGGTACCCATCCCATGGGTCCCAAATCTCCAGGTTCAAGGGCATCTTCCTACGTCGAAAACAGGCATGAGAATCCCAGAAGATGGTACACCGTGTGATCGGGAAAGGTTTCTAAAACGCACCTCATTTCTCATCTGCTTTGCTCGGGTTCGCCATTCCAGCCGATTTACTAACCATCTCCCTCCTTGGAGAATCAGCACCTTTAACCTCCTGTTCCGTACAGGTTGCAATTTGTCCTGAGGATGAACGGGAAGAGGGGGAACCAATGAGAGACTAGCTCTAGGTGTTGGGACAGGCACAGGTCACTCTATTTTCCCATCAGGAAGAAGAATTAAGCACAAGCTCAGCCTGCCCCCCAGAACCAGAAGAGGGCCTGAAGCAATCCTGCGCTTTTGCGGCCAGCTCCCAAAAAAGCGAGTTGAAAAATGGAGCTCAGGGGCACTGCAATTCACAAACCTGCAGAGTTTTAAATGATACCTCTCGTCCACAAATATATTAAGGGAAGGCAACGAAGAGGCTTTGAAAGCAAGGCAGAATTGCAGGAAACAGATTTCAGGAGGTAGATTCGAATCGCCTTGAAAGCACATGAAAAGCGGCAAAACGTGGACAATGATGCCCTTGGCCAAAAAGGGCGTATGCGTTTTTTCCTGAATATATTCAGGAAAAAACGCATACGCCCTTTTTGGCCAACCAAGCAACCTGGAAAGGCCAATCAGCGCTCCAAAGAAGTCTCGCTTCCCAGCGGGCAAAAGGGCCATGCGGAAAAAAGTGTCCAAACCAGAAATGCAGGACCGGCCATGGAGAAATAGGAGCCTTGCTACGCTGATGGGTGGGATGTAAATTGCCAACAGCCACTCCGGAGAAGTGTACGGTGTGTTCTGAAACATCTAAAAAACACAGCTTGGAGAGCATAGGGCACTTCCACTCATGGGCGTATAAATTGGGAAAACTAAAAATCAGCAAGACACAGGCACCCCAAAGTTTAGGGCTGCTCTGTGGACAAAACCCCCACTTCATTACACCTTAAATATCCTAGGAAAGAGAAAAATGGATAAAGAAGTTGTGGTCCTCATGTACAATGGAATATCACTCAGCCATGAAATCAACGTCATAAGGCTAGTAGCAGCACGATGAGTGGATTTAGGTACGACGATTCTAAGTGAAATAAGTCACACAGAAAAAGACACTTATCATAAGATATCACTTCTAGAGGGAATGTAAAAACCGCTACAATTGAACTGAATTGCAAAACAGAACAGAGTCCCACGTTTAGGAAACACACTATGGCTGCTGAACGGGAAAGGTGAGGTGGGGTGATCCATAAAACAAGGGTTTCAAATTAGCTCCGATACCGTTCCATAAACCCAATATGTAAGAGACAAGACCTATTCCTTTTTCAGTGAACTGGACTCAACACCCCCTATTCACCGCACAAGAATATATCTGACTAGTAAGAATCTTCAAACCTATGTATTGATATCTCTCTGTAAGTGAGTCAAGGGGGTGTAATGCGGCAAAAACACAGCCGTGAAAAGCAGCTAAACCCCATTATAAAATTAAATTACTTTTCAAAACCCGTGAAACAAAGACAGTGAAAGAGAGAGAAATTCTTACAAAATTCGTTCAGGGGCTGTGATGCAACCTGGATTGACCATATCTAGACCCACAGCTGATTGAGACATAAGGGTGGACACTCTTGGGGCTGAGAGGTTCGGTGAGGTTGGGTGAGCCAACACAGACCCTTTCAAGTAATACTGCATGGTACCCATCCCATGGGTCCCAAATCTCCAGGTTCAAGGGCATCTTCCTACGTCGAAAACAGGCATGAGAAACCCAGAAGATGGTACACCGTGTGATCGGGAAAGGTTTCTAAAACGCACCTCATTTCTCATCTCCTTTGCTCGGGTTCGCCATTCCAGCTGATTTACTAGCCATCTCCCTCCTTGGAGAATCAGCACCTTTAACCTCCTGTTCCGTACAGGTTGCAATTTGTCCTGAGGATGAACGGGAAGAGGGGGAACCAATGAGAGACTAGCTCTAGGTGTTGGGACAGGCACAGGTCACTCTATTTTCCCATCAGGAAGAAGAATTAAGCACAAGCTCAGCCTGCCCCCCAGAACCAGAAGAGGGCCTGAAGCAATCCTGCGCTTTTGCGGCCAGCTCCCAAAAAAGCGAGTTGAAAAATGGAGCTCAGGGGCACTGCAATTCACAGACCTGCAGAGTTTTAAATGATACCTCTCGTCCACAAATATATTAAGGGAAGGCAACGAAGAGGCTTTGAAAGCAAGGCAGAATTGCAGGAAACAGATTTCAGGAGGTAGATTCGAATCGCCTTGAAAGCACATGAAAAGCGGCAAAACGTGGACAATGATGCCCTTGGCCATAAAGGGCGTATGCGTTTTTTCCTGAATATATTCAGGAAAAAACGCATACGCCCTTTTTGGCCAACCAAGCAACCTGGAAAGGCCAATCAGCGCTCCAAAGAAGTCTCGCTTCGCAGCGGGCAAAAGGGCCATGCGGAAAAAAGTGTCCAAACCAGAAATGCAGGACTGGCCATGGAGAAATGGGAGCCTTGCTACGCTGATGGGTGGGATGTAAATTGCCAACAGCCACTCTGGAGAAGTGTACGGTGTGTTCTGAAACATCTAAAAAACACAGCTTGGAGAGCATAGGGCACTTCCACTCATGGGCGTATAAATTGGGAAAACTAAAAATCAGCAAGACACAGGCACCCCAAAGTTTAGGGCTGCTCTGTGGACAAGAACCCCCACTTCATTACACCTTAAATATCCTAGGAAAGAGAAAAATGTATAAAGAAATTGTGGTACTCATGTACAATGGAATATCACTCAGCCATGAAATAAACGTCATAAGGCTAGTAGCAGCACGATGAGTGGATTTAGGTACGACGATTCTAAGTGAAATAAGTCACACAGAAAAAGACTCTTATCATAAGATATCACTTAGAGAGGGAATGTAAAAACCGCTACACTTGAACTGAATTGCAAAACAGAACAGAGTCCCACGTTTAGGAAACACACTATGGCTGCTGAACGGGAAAGGTGAGGTGGGGTGATGCATAAAACAAGGGTTTCAAATTAGCTCCGATACCGTTCCATAAACCCAATATGTAAGAGACAAGACCTATTCCTTTTTCAGTGAACTGGACTCAACACCCCCTATTCACCGCACAAGAATATATCTGACTAGGAAGAATCTTCAAACCTATGTATTGATATCTCTCTGTAAGTGAGTCAAGGGGGTGTAAAGCGGCATAAACACAGCCGTGAAAAGCAGCTAAACCCCATTATAAAAATAAATTACTTTTCAAAACCCGTGAAACAAAGACAGTGAAAGAGAGAGAAATTCTTACAAAATTCGTTCAGGGGCTGTGATGCAACCTGGATTGACCATATCTAGACCCACAGCTGATTGAGACATAAGGGTGGACACTCTTGGGGCTGAGAGGTTCGGTGAGGTTGGGTGAGCCAACGCAGACCCTTTCAAGTAATACTGCATGGTACCCATCCCATGGGTCCCAAATCTCCAGGTTCAAGGGCATCTTCCTACGTCGAAAACAGGCATGAGAAACCCAGAAGATGGTACACCGTGTGATCGGGAAAGGTTTCTAAAACGCACCTCATTTCTCATCTCCTTTGCTCGGGTTCGCCATTCCAGCCGATTTACTAGCCATCTCCCTCCTTGGAGAATCAGCACCTTTAACCTCCTGTTCCGTACAGGTTGCAATTTGTCCTGAGGATGAAGGGGAAGAGGGGGAACCAATGAGAGACTAGCTCTAGGTGTTGGGACAGGCACAGGTCACTCTATTTTCCCATCAGGAAGAAGAATTAAGCACAAGCTCAGCCTGCCCCCCAGAACCAGAAGAGGGCCTGAAGCAATCCTGCGCTTTTGCGGCCAGCTCCCAAAAAAGCGAGTTGAAAAATGGAGCTCAGGGGCACTGCAATTCACAAACCTGCAGAGTTTTAAATGATACCTCTCGTCCACAAATATATTAAGGGAAGGCAACGAAGAGGCTTTGAAAGCAAGGCAGAATTGCAGGAAACAGATTTCAGGAGGTAGATTCGAATCGCCTTGAAAGCACATGAAAAGCGGCAAAACGTGGACAATGATGCCCTTGGCCAAAAAGGGCGTATGCGTTTTTTCCTGAATATATTCAGGAAAAAACGCATACGCCCTTTTTGGCCAACCAAGCAACCTGGAAAGGCCAATCAGCGCTCCAAAGAAGTCTCGCTTCCCAGCGGGCAAAAGGGCCATGCGGAAAAAAGTGTCCAAACCAGAAATGCAGGACCGGCCATGGAGAAATGGGAGCCTTGCTACGCTGATGGGTGGGATGTAAATTGCCAACAGCCACTCTGAAGAAGTGTACGGTGTGTTCTGAAACATCTAAAAAACACAGCTTGGAGAGCATAGGGCACTTCCACTCATGGGCGTATAAATTGGGAAAACTAAAAATCAGCAAGACACAGGCACCCCAAAGTTTAGGGCTGCTCTGTTGACAAGAATCCCCACTTCATTACACCTTAAATATCCTAGGAATGCGAAAAATGGATAAAGAAGTTGGGGTCCTCATGTACAATGGAATATCACTCAGCCATGAAATCCACGTCATAAGGCTAGTAGCAGCACGATGAGTGGATTTAGGTACGACGATTCTAAGTGAAATAAGTCACACAGAAAAAGACACTTATCATAAGATATCACTTAGAGAGGGAATGTAAAAACCGCCTACACTTGAACTGAATTACAAAACAGAACAGAGTCACACGTTTAGAAAACACACTATGGCTGCTGAACGGGAAAGGTGAGGTGGGGTGATGCATAAAACAAGGGTTTCAAATTAGCTCCGATACCGTTCCATAAACCCAATATGTAAGAGACAAGACCTATTCCTTTTTCAGTGAACTGGACTCAACACCCCCTATTCACCGCACAAGAATATATCTGACTAGTAAGAATCTTCAAACCTATGTATTGATATCTCTCTGTAAGTGAGTCAAGGGAGTGTAAAGCGGCATAAACACAGCCGTGAAAAGCAGCTAAACCCCATTATAAAAATAAATTACTTTTCAAAACCCGTGAAACAAAGACAGTGAAAGAGAGAGAAATTCTTACAAAATTCGTTCAGGGGCTGTGATGCAACCTGGATTGACCATATCTAGACCCACAGCTGATTGAGACATAAGGGTGGACACTCTTGGGGCTGAGAGGTTCGGTGAGGTTGGGTGAGCCAACGCAGACCCTTTCAAGTAATACTGCATGGTACCCATCCCATGGGTCCCAAATCTCCAGGTTCAAGGGCATCTTCCTACGTCGAAAACAGGCATGAGAAACCCAGAAGATGGTACACCGTGTGATCGGGAAAGGTTTCTAAAACGCACCTCATTTCTCATCTCCTTTGCTCGGGTTCGCCATTCCAGCCGATTTACTAGCCATCTCCCTCCTTGGAGAATCAGCACCTTTAACCTCCTGTTCCGTACAGGTTGCAATTTGTCCTGAGGATGAAGGGGAAGAGGGGGAACCAATGAGAGACTAGCTCTAGGTGTTGGGACAGGCACAGGTCACTCTATTTTCCCATCAGGAAGAAGAATTAAGCACAAGCTCAGCCTGCCCCCCAGAACCAGAAGAGGGCCTGAAGCAATCCTGCGCTTTTGCGGCCAGCTCCCAAAAAAGCGAGTTGAAAAATGGAGCTCAGGGGCACTGCAATTCACAAACCTGCAGAGTTTTAAATGATACCTCTCGTCCACAAATATATTAAGGGAAGGCAACGAAGAGGCTTTGAAAGCAAGGCAGAATTGCAGGAAACAGATTTCAGGAGGTAGATTCGAATCGCCTTGAAAGCACATGAAAAGCGGCAAAACGTGGACAATGATGCCCTTGGCCAAAAAGGGCGTATGCGTTTTTTCCTGAATATATTCAGGAAAAAACGCATACGCCCTTTTTGGCCAACCAAGCAACCTGGAAAGGCCAATCAGCGCTCCAAAGAAGTCTCGCTTCCCAGCGGGCAAAAGGGCCATGCGGAAAAAAGTGTCCAAACCAGAAATGCAGGACCGGCCATGGAGAAATGGGAGCCTTGCTACGCTGATGGGTGGGATGTAAATTGCCAACAGCCACTCTGGAGAAGTGTACGGTGTGTCCTGAAACATCTAAAAAACACAGCTTGGAGAGCATAGGGCACTTCCACTCATGGCCGTATAAATTGGGAAAACTAAAAATCAGCAAGACACAGGCACCCCAAAGTTTAGGGCTGCTCTGTTGACAAGAACCCACACTTCCTTACACCTTAAATATCCTAGGAAAGAGAAAAATGGATAAAGAAGTTGGGGTCCTCATGTACAATGGAATATCACTCAGCCATGAAATCCACGTCATAAGGCTAGTCGCAGCACGATGAGTGGATTTAGGTACGACGATTCTAAGTGAAATAAGTCACACAGAAAAAGACACTTATCATAAGATATCACTTAGAGAGGGAATGTAAAAACCGCTACACTTGAACTGAATTACAAAACAGAACAGAGTCACACGTTTAGAAAACACACTATGGCTGCTGAACGGGAAAGGTGAGGTGGGGTGATGCATAAAACAAGGGTTTCAAATTAGCTCCGATACCGTTCCATAAACCCAATATGTAAGAGACAAGACCTATTCCTTTTTCAGTGAACTGGACTCAACACCCCCTATTCACCGCACCAGAATATATCTGACTAGTAAGAATCTTCAAACCTATGTATTGATATCTCTCTGTAAGTGAGTCAAGGGGGTGTAAAGCGGCATAAACACAGCCGTGAAAAGCAGCTAAACCCCATTATAAAAATAAATTACTTTTCAAAACCCGTGAAACAAAGACAGTGAAAGAGAGAGAAATTCTTACAAAATTCGTTCAGGGGCTGTGATGCAACCTGGATTGACCATATCTAGACCCACAGCTGATTGAGACATAAGGGTGGACACTCTTGGGGCTGAGAGGTTCGGTGAGGTTGGGTGAGCCAACGCAGACCCTTTCAAGTAATACTGCATGGTACCCATCCCATGGGTCCCAAATCTCCAGGTTCAAGGGCATCTTCCTACGTCGAAAACAGGCATGAGAAACCCAGAAGATGGTACACGGTGTGATCGGGAAAGGTTTCTAAAACGCACCTCATTTCTCATCTCCTTTGCTCGGGTTCGCCATTCCAGCCGATTTACTAGCCATCTCCCTCTTTGGAGAATCAGCACCTTTAACCTCCTGTTCCGTAAAGGTTGCAATTTGTCCTGAGGATGAACGGGAAGAGGGGGAACCAATGAGAGACTAGCTCTAGGTGTTGGGACAGGCACAGGTCACTCTATTTTCCCATCAGGAACAAGAATTAAGCACAAGCGCAGCCTGCCCCCCAGAACCAGAAGAGGGCCTGAAGCAATCCTGCGCTTTTGCGGCCAGCTCCCAAAAAAGCGAGTTGAAAAATGGAGCTCAGGGGCACTGCAATTCACAAACCTGCAGAGTTTTAAATGATAACTCTCGTCCACAAATATATTAAGGGAAGGCAACGAAGAGGCTTTGAAAACAAGGCAGAATTGCAGGAAACAGATTTCAGGAGGTAGATTTGAATCGCCTTGAAAGCACCTGAAAAGCGGCAAAACGTGGACAATGATGCCCTTGGCCAAAAAGGGCGTATGCGTTTTTTCCTGAATATATTCAGGAAAAAACGCATACGCCCTTTTTGGCCAACCAAGCAACCTGGAAAGGCCAATCAGCGCTCCAAAGAAGTCTCGCTTCCCAGCGGGCAAAAGGGCCATGCGGAAAAAAGTGTCCAAACCAGAAATGCAGGACCGGCCATGGAGAAATGGGAGCCTTGCTACGCTGATGGGTGGGATGTAAATTGCCAACAGCCACTCCGGAGAAGTGTACGGTGTGTTCTGAAACATCTAAAAAACACAGCTTGGAGAGCATAGGGCACTTCCACTCATGGGCGTATAAATTGGGAAAACTAAAAATCAGCAAGACACAGGCACCCCAAAGTTTAGGGCTGCTCTGTGGACAAGAACCCCCACTTCATTACACCTTAAATATCCTAGGAAAGAGAAAAATGGATAAAGAAGTTGTGGTCCTCATGTACAATGGAATATCACTCAGCCATGAAATCAACGTCATAAGGCTAGTAGCAGCACGATGAGTGGATTTAGGTACGACGATTCTAAGTGAAATAAGTCACACAGAAAAAGCCACTTACCATAAGATATCACTTCTAGAGGGAATGTAAAAACCGCTACACTTGAACTGAATTGCAAAACAGAACAGAGTCCCACGTTTAGGAAACACACTATGGCTGCTGAACGGGAAAGGTGAGGTGGGGTGATGCATAAAACAAGGGTTTCAAATTAGCTCCGATACCGTTCCATAAACCCAATATGTAAGAGACAAGACCTATTCCTTTTTCAGTGAACTGGACTCAACACCCCCTATTCACCGCACAAGAATATATCTGACTAGTAAGAATCTTCAAACCTATGTATTGATATCTCTCTGTAAGTGAGTCAAGGGGGTGTAAAGCGGCATAAACACAGCCGTGAAAAGCAGCTAAACCCCATTATAAAAATAAATTACTTTTCAAAACCCGTGAAACAAAGACAGTGAAAGAGAGAGAAATTCTTACAAAATTCGTTCAGGGGCTGTGATGCAACCTGGATTGACCATATCTAGACCCACAGCTGATTGAGACATAAGGGTGGACACTCTTGGGGCTGAGAGGTTCGGTGAGGTTGGGTGAGCCAACGCAGACCCTTTCAAGTAATACTGCATGGTAGCCATCCCATGGGTCCCAAATCTCCAGGTTCAAGGGCATCTTCCTACGTCGAAAACAGGCATGAGAAACCCAGAAGATGGTACACGGTGTGATCGGGAAAGGTTTCTAAAACGCACCTCATTTCTCATCTCCTTTGCTCGGGTTCGCCATTCCAGCCGATTTACTAGCCATCTCCCTCTTTGGAGAATCAGCACCTTTAACCTCCTGTTCCGTAAAGGTTGCAATTTGTCCTGAGGATGAACGGGAAGAGGGGGAACCAATGAGAGACTAGCTCTAGGTGTTGGGACAGGCACAGGTCACTCTATTTTCCCATCAGGAAGAAGAATTAAGCACAAGCTCAGCCTGCCCCCCAGAACCAGAAGAGGGCCTGAAGCAATCCTGCGCTTTTGCGGCCAGCTCCCAAAAAAGCGAGTTGAAAAATGGAGCTCAGGGGCACTGCAATTCACAGACCTGCAGAGTTTTAAATGATACCTCTCGTCCACAAATATATTAAGGGAAGGCAACGAAGAGGCTTTGAAAGCAAGGCAGAATTGCAGGAAACAGATTTCAGGAGGTAGATTCGAATCGCCTTGAAAGCACATGAAAAGCGGCAAAACGTGGACAATGATGCCCTTGGCCAAAAAGGGCGTATGCGTTTTTTCCTGAATATATTCAGGAAAAAACGCATACGCCCTTTTTGGCCAACCAAGCAACCTGGAAAGGCAAATCAGCGCTCCAAAGAAGTCTCGCTTCCCAGCGGGCAAAAGGGCCATGCGGAAAAAAGTGTCCAAACCAGAAATGCAGGACCGGCCATGGAGAAATGGGAGCCTTGCTACGCTGATGGGTGGGATGTAAATTGCCAACAGCCACTCTGGAGAAGTGTACGGTGTGTTCTGAAACATCTAAAAAACACAGCTTGGAGAGCATAGGGCACTACCACTCATGGGCGTATAAATTGGGAAAACTAAAAATCAGCAAGACACAGGCACCCCAAAGTTTAGGGCTGCTCTGTGGACAAGAACCCCCACTTCATTACACCTTAAATATCCTAGGAAAGAGAAAAATGGATAAAGAAGTTGTGGTCCTCATGTACAATGGAATATCACTCAGCCATGAAATCAACGTCATAAGGCTAGTAGCAGCACGATGAGTGGATTTAGGTACGACGATTCTAAGTGAAATAAGTCACACAGAAAAAGACACTTATCATAAGATATCACTTAGAGAGGGAATGTAAAAACCGCTACACTTGAATTGAATTGCAAAACAGAACAGAGTCCCACGTTTAGGAAAAACACTATGGCTGCTGAACGGGAAAGGTGAGGTGGGGTGATGCATAAAACAAGGGTTTCAAATTAGCTCCGATACCGTTCCATAAACCCAATATGTAAGAGACAAGACCTATTCCTTTTTCAGTGAACTGGACTCAACACCCCCTATTCACCGCACAAGAATATATCTGACTAGTAAGAATCTTCAAACCTATGTATTGATATCTCTCTGTAAGTGAGTCAAGGGGGTGTAAAGCGGCATAAACACAGCCGTGAAAAGCAGCTAAACCCCATTATAAAAATAAATTACTTTTCAAAACCCGTGAAACAAAGACAGTGAAAGAGAGAGAAATTCTTACAAAATTCGTTTAGGGGCTGTGATGCAACCTGGATTGACCATATCTAGACCCACAGCTGATTGAGACATAAGGGTGGACACTCTTGGGGCTGAGAGGTTCGGTGAGGTTGGGTGAGCCAACGCAGACCCTTTCAAGTAATACTGCATGGTACCCATCCCATGGGTCCCAAATCTCCAGGTTCAAGGGCATCTTCCTACGTCGAAAACAGGCATGAGAAACCCAGAAGATGGTACACGGTGTGATCGGGAAAGGTTTCTAAAACGCACCTCATTTCTCATCTCCTTTGCTCGGGTTCGCCATTCCAGCCGATTTACTAGCCATCTCCCTCTTTGGAGAATCAGCACCTTTAACCTCCTGTTCCGTACAGGTTGCAATTTGTCCTGAGGATGAACGGGAAGAGGGGGAACCAATGAGAGACTAGCTCTAGGTGTTGGGACAGGCACAGGTCACTCTATTTTCCCATCAGGAAGAAGAATTAAGCACAAGCTCAGCCTGCCCCCCAGAACCAGAAGAGGGCCTGAAGCAATCCTGCGCTTTTGCGGCCAGCTCCCAAAAAAGCGAGTTGAAAAATGGAGCTCAGGGGCACTGCAATTCACAAACCTGCAGAGTTTTAAATGATACCTCTCGTCCACAAATATATTAAGGGAAGGCAACGAAGAGGCTTTGAAAGCAAGGCAGAATTGCAGGAAACAGATTTCAGGAGGTAGATTCGAATCGCCTTGAAAGCACATGAAAAGCGGCAAAACGTGGACAATGATGCCCTTGGCCAAAAAGGGCGTATGCGTTTTTTCCTGAATATATTCAGGAAAAAACGCATACGCCCTTTTTGGCCAACCAAGCAACCTGGAAAGGCCAATCAGCGCTCCAAAGAAGTCTCGCTTCCCAGCGGGCAAAAGGGCCATGCGGAAAAAAGTGTCCAAACCAGAAATGCAGGACCGGCCATGGAGAAATGGGAGCCTTGCTACGCTGATGGGTGGGATGTAAATTGCCAACAGCCACTCTGGAGAAGTGTACGGTGTGTCCTGAAACATCTAAAAAACACAGCTTGGAGAGCATAGGGCACTTCCACTCATGGCCGTATAAATTGGGAAAACTAAAAATCAGCAAGACACAGGCACCCCAAAGTTTAGGGCTGCTCTGTGGACAAGAACCCCCACTTCATTACACCTTAAATATCCTAGGAAAGAGAAAAGTGGATAAAGAAGTTGTGGTCCTCATGTACAATGGAATATCACTCAGCCATGAAATCAACGTCATAAGGCTAGTAGCAGCACGATGAGTGGATTTAGGTATGACGATTCTAAGTGAAATAAGTCACACAGAAAAAGACACTTATCATAAGATATCACTTAGAGAGGGAATGTAAAAACCGCTACACTTGAACTGAATTGCAAAACAGAACAGAGTCACACGTTTAGGAAACACACTATGGCTGCTGAACGGGAAAGGTGAGGTGGGGTGATGCATAAAACAAGGGTTTCAAATTAGCTCCGATACCGTTCCATAATCCCAATATGTAAGAGACAAGACCTATTCCTTTTTCAGTGAACTGGACTCAACACCCCCTATTCACCGCACAAGAATATATCTGACTAGTAAGAATCTTCAAACCTATGTATTGATATCTCTCTGTAAGTGAGTCAAGGGGGTGTAAAGCGGCATAAACACAGCCGTGAAAAGCAGCTAAACCCCATTATAAAAATAAACTACTTTTCAAAACCCGTGAAACAAAGACAGTGAAAGAGAGAGAAATTCTTACAAAATTCGTTCAGGGGCTGTGATGCAACCTGGATTGACCATATCTAGACCCACAGCTGATTGAGACATAAGGGTGGACACTCTTGGGGCTGAGAGGTTCGGTGAGGTTGGGTGAGCCAACGCAGACCCTTTCAAGTAATACTGCATGGTACCCATCCCATGGGTCCCAAATCTCCAGGTTCAAGGGCATCTTCCTACGTCGAAAACAGGCATGAGAAACCCAGAAGATGGTACACGGTGTGATCGGGAAAGGTTTCTAAAACGCACCTCATTTCTCATCTCCTTTGCTCGGGTTCGCCATTCCAGCCGATTTACTAGCCATCTCCCTCTTTGGAGAATCAGCACCTTTAACCTCCTGTTCCGTAAAGGTTGCAATTTGTCCTGAGGATGAACGGGAAGAGGGGGAACCAATGAGAGACTAGCTCTAGGTGTTGGGACAGGCACAGGTCACTCTATTTTCCCATCAGGAAGAAGAATTAAGCACAAGCTCAGCCTGCCCCCCAGAACCAGAAGAGGGCCTGAAGCAATCCTGCGCTTTTGCGGCCAGCTCCCAAAAAAGCGAGTTGAAAAATGGAGCTCAGGGGCACTGCAATTCACAAACCTGCAGAGTTTTAAATGATACCTCTCGTCCACAAATATATTAAGGGAAGGCAACGAAGAGGCTTTGAAAGCAAGGCAGAATTGCAGGAAACAGATTTCAGGAGGTAGATTCGAATCGCCTTGAAAGCACATGAAAAGCGGCAAAACGTGGACAATGATGCCCTTGGCCAAAAAGGGCGTATGCGTTTTTTCCTGAATATATTCAGGAAAAAACGCATACGCCCTTTTTGGCCAACCAAGCAACCTGGAAAGGCCAATCAGCGCTCCAAAGAAGTCTCGCTTCCCAGCGGGCAAAAGGGCCATGCGGAAAAAAGTGTCCAAACCAGAAATGCAGGACCGGCCATGGAGAAATGGGAGCCTTGCTACGCTGATGGGTGGGATGTAAATTGCCAACAGCCACTCTGGAGAAGTGTACGGTGTGTCCTGAAACATCTAAAAAACACAGCTTGGAGAGCATAGGGCACTTCCACTCATGGCCGTATAAATTGGGAAAACTAAAAATCAGCAAGACACAGGCACCCCAAAGTTTAGGGCTGCTCTGTGGACAAGAACCCCCACTTCATTACACCTTAAATATCCTAGGAAAGAGAAAAGTGGATAAAGAAGTTGTGGTCCTCATGTACAATGGAATATCACTCAGCCATGAAATCAACGTCATAAGGCTAGTAGCAGCACGATGAGTGGATTTAGGTATGACGATTCTAAGTGAAATAAGTCACACAGAAAAAGACACTTATCATAAGATATCACTTAGAGAGGGAATGTAAAAACCGCTACACTTGAACTGAATTGCAAAACAGAACAGAGTCACACGTTTAGGAAACACACTATGGCTGCTGAACGGAAAGGTGAGGTGGGGTGATGCATAAAACAAGGGTTTCAAATTAGCTCCGATACCGTTCCATAATCCCAATATGTAAGAGACAAGACCTATTCCTTTTTCAGTGAACTGGACTCAACACCCCCTATTCACCGCACAAGAATATATCTGACTAGTTAAGAATCTTCAAACCTATGTATTGATATCTCTCTGTAAGTGAGTCAAGGGGGTGTAAAGCGGCATAAACACAGCCGTGAAAAGCAGCTAAACCCCATTATAAAAATAAATTACTTTTCAAAACCCGTGAAACAAAGACAGTGAAAGAGAGAGAAATTCTTACAAAATTCGTTCAGGGGCTGTGATGCAACCTGGATTGACCATATCTAGACCCACAGCTGATTGAGACATAAGGGTGGACACTCTTGGGGCTGAGAGGTTCGGTGAGGTTGGGTGAGCCAACGCAGACCCTTTCAAGTAATACTGCATGGTAGCCATCCCATGGGTCCCAAATCTCCAGGTTCAAGGGCATCTTCCTACGTCGAAAACAGGCATGAGAAACCCAGAAGATGGTACACGGTGTGATCGGGAAAGGTTTCTAAAACGCACCTCATTTCTCATCTCCTTTGCTCGGGTTCGCCATTCCAGCCGATTTACTAGCCATCTCCCTCTTTGGAGAATCAGCACCTTTAACCTCCTGTTCCGTAAAGGTTGCAATTTGTCCTGAGGATGAACGGGAAGAGGGGGAACCAATGAGAGACTAGCTCTAGGTGTTGGGACAGGCACAGGTCACTCTATTTTCCCATCAGGAAGAAGAATTAAGCACAAGCTCAGCCTGCCCCCCAGAACCAGAAGAGGGCCTGAAGCAATCCTGCGCTTTTGCGGCCAGCTCCCAAAAAAGCGAGTTGAAAAATGGAGCTCAGGGGCACTGCAATTCACAAACCTGCAGAGTTTTAAATGATACCTCTCGTCCACAAATATATTAAGGGAAGGCAACGAAGAGGCTTTGAAAGCAAGGCAGAATTGCAGGAAACAGATTTCAGGAGGTAGATTCGA
The DNA here is from genome assembly GCF_949987535.1 of Balaenoptera acutorostrata. Lineage (NCBI taxonomy): Eukaryota > Metazoa > Chordata > Mammalia > Artiodactyla > Balaenopteridae > Balaenoptera > Balaenoptera acutorostrata. Next base: position 231,721 of record NW_026646682.1, read on the forward strand.
ATCGCCTTGAAAGCACATGAAAAGCAGCAAAACTTGGACAATGATGCCCTTGGCCAAAAAGGGCGTATGCGTTTTTTCCTGAATATATTCAGGAAAAAACGCATACACCCTTCTTGGCCAACCAAGCAACCTGGAAAGGCCAATCAGCGCTCCAAAGAAGTCTCGCTTCCCAGCGGGCAAAAGGGCCATGCGGAAAAAAGTGTCCAAACCAGAAATGCAGGACCGGCCATGGAGAAATGGGAGCCTTGCTACGCTGATGGGTGGGATGTAAATTGCCAACAGCCACTCTGGAGAAGTGTACGGTGTGTCCTGAAACATCTAAAAAACACAGCTTGGAGAGCATAGGGCACTTCCACTCATGGCCGTATAAATTGGGAAAACTAAAAATCAGCAAGACACAGGCACCCCAAAGTTTAGGGCTGCTCTGTGGACAAGAACCCCCACTTCATTACACCTTAAATATCCTAGGAAAGAGAAAAGTGGATAAAGAAGTTGTGGTCCTCATGTACAATGGAATATCACTCAGCCATGAAATCAACGTCATAAGGCTAGTAGCAGCACGATGAGTGGATTTAGGTATGACGATTCTAAGTGAAATAAGTCACACAGAAAAAGACACTTATCATAAGATATCACTTAGAGAGGGAATGTAAAAACCGCTACACTTGAACTGAATTGCAAAACAGAACAGAGTCACACGTTTAGGAAACACACTATGGCTGCTGAACGGGAAAGGTGAGGTGGGGTGATGCATAAAACAAGGGTTTCAAATTAGCTCCGATACCGTTCCATAATCCCAATATGTAAGAGACAAGACCTATTCCTTTTTCAGTGAACTGGACTCAACACCCCCTATTCACCGCACAAGAATATATCTGACTAGGAAGAATCTTCAAACCTATGTATTGATATCTCTCTGTAAGTGAGTCAAGGGGGTGTAAAGCGGCATAAACACAGCCGTGAAAAGCAGCTAAACCCCATTATAAAAATAAATTACTTTTCAAAACCCGTGAAACAAAGACAGTGAAAGAGAGAGAAATTCTTATAAAATTCGTTCAGGGGCTGTGATGCAACCTGGATTGACCATATCTAGACCCACAGCTGATTGAGACATAAGGGTGGACACTCTTGGGGCTGAGAGGTTCGGTGAGGTTGGGTGAGCCAACGCAGACCCTTTCAAGTAATACTGCATGGTAGCCATCCCATGGGTCCCAAATCTCCAGGTTCAAGGGCATCTTCCTACGTCGAAAACAGGCATGAGAAACCCAGAAGATGGTACACGGTGTGATCGGGAAAGGTTTCTAAAACGCACCTCATTTCTCATCTCCTTTGCTCGGGTTCGCCATTCCAGCCGATTTACTAGCCATCTCCCTCTTTGGAGAATCAGCACCTTAAACCTCCTGTTCCGTAAAGGTTGCAATTTGTCCTGAGGATGAACGGGAAGAGGGGGAACCAATGAGAGACTAGCTCTAGGTGTTGGGACAGGCACAGGTCACTCTATTTTCCCATCAGGAAGAAGAATTAAGCACAAGCTCAGCCTGCCCCCCAGAACCAGAAGAGGGCCTGAAGCAATCCTGCGCTTTTGTGGCCAGCTCCCAAAAAAGCGAGTTGAAAAATGGAGCTCAGGGGCACTGCAATTCACAAACCTGCAGAGTTTTAAATGATACCTCTCGTCCACAAATATATTAAGGGAAGGCAACGAAGAGGCTTTGAAAGCAAGGCAGAATTGCAGGAAACAGATTTCAGGAGGTAGATTCGAATCGCCTTGAAAGCACATGAAAAGCGGCAAAACGTGGACAATGATGCCCTTGGCCAAAAAGGGCGTATGCGTTTTTTCCTGAATATATTCAGGAAAAAACGCATACGCCCTTTTTGGCCAACCAAGCAACCTGGAAAGGCCAATCAGCGCTCCAAAGAAGTCTCGCTTCGCAGCGGGCAAAAGGGCCATGCGGAAAAAAGTGTCCAAACCAAAAATGCAGGACCGGCCATGGAGAAATGGGAGCCTTGCTACGCTGATGGGTGGGATGTAAATTGCCAACAGCCACTCCGGAGAAGTGTACGGTGTGTTCTGAAACATCTAAAAAACACAGCTTGGAGAGCATAGGGCACTTCCACTCATGGGCGTATAAATTGGGAAAACTAAAAATCAGCAAGACACAGGCACCCCAAAGTTTAGGGCTGCTCTGTGGACAAGAACCCCCACTTCATTACACCTTAAATATCCTAGGAAAGAGAAAAATGGATAAAGAAGTTGTGGTCCTCATGTACAATGGAATATCACGCAGCCATGAAATCAACGTCATAAGGCTAGTAGCAGCACGATGAGTGGATTTAGGTACGACGATTCTAAGTGAAATAAGTCACACAGAAAAAGACACTTACCATAAGATATCACTTCTAGAGGGAATGTAAAAACCGCTACACTTGAACTGAATTGCAAAACAGAACAGAGTCCCACGTTTAGGAAACACACTATGGCTGCTGAACGGGAAAGGTGAGGTGGGGTGATGCATAAAACAAGGGTTTCAAATTAGCTCCGATACCGTTCCATAAACCCAATATGTAAGAGACAAGACCTATTCCTTTTTCAGTGAACTGGACTCAACACCCCCTATTCACCGCACAAGAATATATCTGACTAGTAAGAATCTTCAAACCTATGTATTGATATCTCTCTGTAAGTGAGTCAAGGGGGTGTAAAGCGGCATAAACACAGCCGTGAAAAGCAGCTAAACCCCATTATAAAAATAAATTACTTTTCAAAACCCGTGAAACAAAGACAGTGAAAGAGAGAGAAATTCTTACAAAATTCGTTCAGGGGCTGTGATGCAACCTGGATTGACCATATCTAGACCCACAGCTGATTGAGACATAAGGGTGGACACTCTTGGGGCTGAGAGGTTCGGTGAGGTTGGGTGAGCCAACGCAGACCCTTTCAAGTAATACTGCATGGTACCCATCCCATGGGTCCCAAATCTCCAGGTTCAAGGGCATCTTCCTACGTCGAAAACAGGCATGAGAAACCCAGAAGATGGTACACCGTGTGATCGGGAAAGGTTTCTAAAACGCACCTCATTTCTCATCTCCTTTGCTCGGGTTCGCCATTCCAGCCGATTTACTAGCCATCTCCCTCCTTGGAGAATCAGCACCTTTAACCTCCTGTTCCGTACAGGTTGCAATTTGTCCTGAGGATGAACGGGAAGAGGGGGAACCAATGAGAGACTAGCTCTAGGTGTTGGGACAGGCACAGGTCACTCTATTTTCCCATCAGGAAGAAGAATTAAGCACAAGCTCAGCCTGCCCCCCAGAACCAGAAGAGGGCCTGAAGCAATCCTGCGCTTTTGCGGCCAGCTCCCAAAAAAGCGAGTTGAAAAATGGAGCTCAGGGGCACTGCAATTCACAGACCTGCAGAGTTTTAAATGATACCTCTCGTCCACAAATATATTAAGGGAAGGCAACGAAGAGGCTTTGAAAGCAAGGCAGAATTGCAGGAAACAGATTTCAGGAGGTAGATTCGAATCGCCTTGAAAGCACATGAAAAGCGGCAAAACGTGGACAATGATGCCCTTGGCCAAAAAGGGTGTATGCGTTTTTTCCTGAATATATTCAGGAAAAAACGCATACGCCCTTTTTGGCCAACCAAGCAACCTGGAAAGGCCAATCAGCGCTCCAAAGAAGTCTCGCTTCCCAGCGGGCAAAAGGGCCATGCGGAAAAAAGTGTCCAAACCAGAAATGCAAGACCGGCCATGGAGAAATGGGAGCCTTGCTACGCTGATGGGTGGGATGTAAATTGCCAACAGCCACTCTGGAGAAGTGTACGGTGTGTTCTGAAACATCTAAAAAACACAGCTTGGAGAGCATAGGGCACTTCCACTCATGGGCGTATAAATTGGGAAAACTAAAAATCAGCAAGACACAGGCACCCCAAAGTTTAGGGCTGCTCTGTGGACAAGAACCCCCACTTCATTACACCGTAAATATCCTAGGAAAGAGAAAAATGGATAAAGAAGTTGTGGTCCACATGTACAATGGAATATCACTCAGCCATGAAATCAACGTCATAAGGCTAGTAGCAGCACGATGAGTGGATTTAGGTACGACGATTCTAAGTGAAATAAGTCACACAGAAAAAGACACTTATCATAAGATATCACTTAGAGAGGGAATGTAAAAACCGATACACATGAATTGAATTGCAAAACAGAACAGAGTCACACGTTTAGGAAACACACTATGGCTGCTGAACGGGAAAGGTGAGGTGGGGTGATGCATAAAACAAGGGTTTCAAATTAGCTCCGATACCGTTCCATAATCCCAATATGTAAGAGACAAGACCTATTCCTTTTTCAGTGAACTGGACTCAACACCCCCTATTCACCGCACAAGAATATATCTGACTAGTAAGAATCTTCAAACCTATGTATTGATATCTCTCTGTAAGTGAGTCAAGGGGGTGTAAAGCGGCATAAACACAGCCGTGAAAAGCAGCTAAACCCCATTATAAAAATAAATTACTTTTCAAAACCCGTGAAACAAAGACAGTGAAAGAGAGAGAAATTCTTACAAAATTCGTTCAGGGGCTGTGATGCAACCTGGATTGACCATATCTAGACCCACAGCTGATTGAGACATAAGGGTGGACACTCTTGGGGCTGAGAGGTTCGGTGAGGTTGGGTGAGCCAACGCAGACCCTTTCAAGTAATACTGCATGGTACCCATCCCATGGGTCCCAAATCTCCAGGTTCAAGGGCATCTTCCTACGTCGAAAACAGGCATGAGAATCCCAGAAGATGGTACACCGTGTGATCGGGAAAGGTTTCTAAAACGCACCTCATTTCTCATCTCCTTTGCTCGGGTTCGCCATTCCAGCCGATTTACTAACCATCTCCCTCCTTGGAGAATCAGCACCTTTAACCTCCTGTTCCGTACAGGTTGCCATTTGTCCTGAGGATGAACGGGAAGAGGGGGAACCAATGAGAGACTAGCTCTAGGTGTTGGGACAGGCACAGGTCACTCTATTTTCCCATCAGGAAGAAGAATTAAGCACAAGCTCAGCCTGCCCCCCAGAACCAGAAGAGGGCCTGAAGCAATCCTGCGCTTTTGCGGCCAGCTCCCAAAAAAGCGAGTTGAAAAATGGAGCTCAGGGGCACTGCAATTCACAAACCTGCAGAGTTTTAAATGATACCTCTCGTCCACAAATATATTAAGGGAAGGCAACGAAGAGGCTTTGAAAGCAAGGCAGAATTGCAGGAAACAGATTTCAGGAGGTAGATTCGAATCGCCTTGAAAGCACATGAAAAGCGGCAAAACGTGGACAATGATGCCCTTGGCCAAAAAGGGCGTATGCGTTTTTTCCTGAATATATTCAGGAAAAAACGCATACGCCCTTTTTGGCCAACCAAGCAACCTGGAAAGGCCAATCAGCGCTCCAAAGAAGTCTCGCTTCCCAGCGGGCAAAAGGGCCATGCGGAAAAAAGTGTCCAAAGCAGAAATGCAGCACCGGCCATGGAGAAATGGGAGCCTTGCTACGCTGATGGGTGGGATGTAAATTGCCAACAGCCACTCCGGAGAAGTGTACGGTGTGTTCTGAAACATCTAAAAAACACAGCTTGGAGAGCATAGGGCACTTCCACTCATGGGCGTATAAATTGGGAAAACTAAAAATCAGCAAGACACAGGCACCCCAAAGTTTAGGGCTGCTCTGTGGACAAGAACCCCCACTTCATTACACCTTAAATATCCTAGGAAAGAGAAAAATGGATAAAGAAGTTGTGGTCCTCATGTACAATGGAATATCACTCAGCCATGAAATCAACGTCATAAGGCTAGTAGCAGCACGATGAGTGGATTTAGGTACGACGATTCTAAGTGAAATAAGTCACACAGAAAAAGACACTTATCATAAGATATCACTTCTAGAGGGAATGTAAAACCCGCTACAATTGAACTGAATTGCAAAACAGAACAGAGTCCCACGTTTAGGAAACACACTATGGCTGCTGAACGGGAAAGGTGAGGTGGGGTGATCCATAAAACAAGGGTTTCAAATTAGCTCCGATACCGTTCCATAAACCCAATATGTAAGAGACAAGACCTATTCCTTTTTCAGTGAACTGGACTCAACACCCCCTATTCACCGCACAAGAATATATCTGACTAGTAAGAATCTTCAAACCTATGTATTGATATCTCTCTGTAAGTGAGTCAAGGGGGTGTAATGCGGCATAAACACAGCCGTGAAAAGCAGCTAAACCCCATTATAAAAATAAATTACTTTTCAAAACCCGTGAAACAAAGACAGTGAAAGAGAGAGAAATTCTTACAAAATTCGTTCAGGGGCTGTGATGCAACCTGGATTGACCATATCTAGACCCACAGCTGATTGAGACATAAGGGTGGACACTCTTGGGGCTGAGAGGTTCGGTGAGGTTGGGTGAGCCAACGCAGACCCTTTCAAGTAATACTGCATGGTACCCATCCCATGGGTCCCAAATCTCCAGGTTCAAGGGCATCTTCCTACGTCGAAAACAGGCATGAGAAACCCAGAAGATGGTACACCGTGTGATCGGGAAAGGTTTCTAAAACGCACCTCATTTCTCATCTCCTTTGCTCGGGTTCGCCATTCCAGCCGATTTACTAGCCATCTCCCTCCTTGGAGAATCAGCACCTTTAACCTCCTGTTCCGTACAGGTTGCAATTTGTCCTGAGGATGAACGGGAAGAGGGGGAACCAATGAGAGACTAGCTCTAGGTGTTGGGACAGGCACAGGTCACTCTATTTTCCCATCAGGAAGAAGAATTAAGCACAAGCTCAGCCTGCCCCCCAGAACCAGAAGAGGGCCTGAAGCAATCCTGCGCTTTTGTGGCCAGCTCCCAAAAAAGCGAGTTGAAAAATGGAGCTCAGGGGCACTGCAATTCACAGACCTGCAGAGTTTTAAATGATACCTCTCGTCCACAAATATATTAAGGGAAGGCAACGAAGAGGCTTTGAAAGCAAGGCAGAATTGCAGGAAACAGATTTCAGGAGGTAGATTCAAATCGCCTTGAAAGCACATGAAAAGCGGCAAAACGTGGACAATGATGCCCTTGGCCATAAAGGGCGTATGCGTTTTTTCCTGAATATATTCAGGAAAAAACGCATACGCCCTTTTTGGCCAACCAAGCAACCTGGAAAGGCCAATCAGCGCTCCAAAGAAGTCTCGCTTCCCAGCGGGCAAAAGGGCCATGCGGAAAAAAGTGTCCAAACCAGAAATGCAGGACCGGCCATGGAGAAATGGGAGCCTTGCTACGCTGATGGGTGGGATGTAAATTGCCAACAGCCACTCTGGAGAAGTGTACGGTGTGTTCTGAAACATCTAAAAAACACAGCTTGGAGAGCATAGGGCACTTCCACTCATGGGCGTATAAATTGGGAAAACTAAAAATCAGCAAGACACAGGCACCCCAAAGTTTAGGGCTGCTCTGTGGACAAGAACCCCCACTTCATTACACCTTAAATATCCTAGGAAAGAGAAAAGTGGATAAAGAAGTTGTGGTCCTCATGTACAATGGAATATCACTCAGCCATGAAATCAACGTCATAAGGCTAGTAGCAGCACGATGAGTGGATTTAGGTATGACGATTCTAAGTGAAATAAGTCACACAGAAAAAGACACTTATCATAAGATATCACTTAGAGAGGGAATGTAAAAACCGCTACACTTGAACTGAATTGCAAAACAGAACAGAGTCACACGTTTAGGAAACACACTATGGCTGCTGAACGGGAAAGGTGAGGTGGGGTGATGCATAAAACAAGGGTTTCAAATTAGCTCCGATACCGTTCCATAATCCCAATATGTAAGAGACAAGACCTATTCCTTTTTCAGTGAACTGGACTCAACACCCCCTATTCACCGCACAAGAATATATCTGACTAGTAAGAATCTTCAAACCTATGTATTGATATCTCTCTGTAAGTGAGTCAAGGGGGTGTAAAGCGGCATAAACACAGCCGTGAAAAGCAGCTAAACCCCATTATAAAAATAAATTACTTTTCAAAACCCGTGAAACAAAGACAGTGAAAGAGAGAGAAATTCTTACAAAATTCGTTCAGGGGCTGTGATGCAACCTGGATTGACCATATCTAGACCCACAGCTGATTGAGACATAAGGGTGGACACTCTTGGGGCTGAGAGGTTCGGTGAGGTTGGGTGAGCCAACGCAGACCCTTTCAAGTAATACTGCATGGTACCCATCCCATGGGTCCCAAATCTCCAGGTTCAAGGGCATCTTCCTACGTCGAAAACAGGCATGAGAATCCCAGAAGATGGTACACCGTGTGATCGGGAAAGGTTTCTAAAACGCACCTCATTTCTCATCTCCTTTGCTCGGGTTCGCCATTCCAGCCGATTTACTAACCATCTCCCTTCTTGGAGAATCAGCACCTTTAACCTCCTGTTCCGTACAGGTTGCCATTTGTCCTGAGGATGAACGGGAAGAGGGGGAACCAATGAGAGACTAGCTCTAGGTGTTGGGACAGGCACAGGTCACTCTATTTTCCCATCAGGAAGAAGAATTAAGCACAAGCTCAGCCTGCCCCCCAGAACCAGAAGAGGGCCTGAAGCAATCCTGCGCTTTTGCGGCCAGCTCCCAAAAAAGCGAGTTGAAAAATGGAGCTCAGGGGCACTGCAATTCACAAACCTGCAGAGTTTTAAATGATACCTCTCGTCCACAAATATATTAAGGGAAGGCAACGAAGAGGCTTTGAAAGCAAGGCAGAATTGCAGGAAACAGATTTCAGGAGGTAGATTCGAATCGCCTTGAAAGCACATGAAAAGCGGCAAAACGTGGACAATGATGCCCTTGGCCAAAAAGGGCGTATGCGTTTTTTCCTGAATATATTCAGGAAAAAACGCATACGCCCTTTTTGGCCAACCAAGCAACCTGGAAAGGCCAATCAGCGCTCCAAAGAAGTCTCGCTTCCCAGCGGGCAAAAGGGCCATGCGGAAAAAAGTGTCCAAAGCAGAAATGCAGCACCGGCCATGGAGAAATGGGAGCCTTGCTACGCTGATGGGTGGGATGTAAATTGCCAACAGCCACTCCGGAGAAGTGTACGGTGTGTTCTGAAACATCTAAAAAACACAGCTTGGAGAGCATAGGGCACTTCCACTCATGGGCGTATAAATTGGGAAAACTAAAAATCAGCAAGACACAGGCACCCCAAAGTTTAGGGCTGCTCTGTGGACAAGAACCCCCACTTCATTACACCTTAAATATCCTAGGAAAGAGAAAAATGGATAAAGAAGTTGTGGTCCTCATGTACAATGGAATATCACTCAGCCATGAAATCAACGTCATAAGGCTAGTAGCAGCACGATGAGTGGATTTAGGTACGACGATTCTAAGTGAAATAAGTCACACAGAAAAAGACACTTATCATAAGATATCACTTCTAGAGGGAATGTAAAACCCGCTACAATTGAACTGAATTGCAAAACAGAACAGAGTCCCACGTTTAGGAAACACACTATGGCTGCTGAACGGGAAAGGTGAGGTGGGGTGATCCATAAAACAAGGGTTTCAAATTAGCTCCGATACCGTTCCATAAACCCAATATGTAAGAGACAAGACCTATTCCTTTTTCAGTGAACTGGACTCAACACCCCCTATTCACCGCACAAGAATATATCTGACTAGTAAGAATCTTCAAACCTATGTATTGATATCTCTCTGTAAGTGAGTCAAGGGGGTGTAATGCGGCATAAACACAGCCGTGAAAAGCAGCTAAACCCCATTATAAAAATAAATTACTTTTCAAAACCCGTGAAACAAAGACAGTGAAAGAGAGAGAAATTCTTACAAAATTCGTTCAGGGGCTGTGATGCAACCTGGATTGACCATATCTAGACCCACAGCTGATTGAGACATAAGGGTGGACACTCTTGGGGCTGAGAGGTTCGGTGAGGTTGGGTGAGCCAACGCAGACCCTTTCAAGTAATACTGCATGGTACCCATCCCATGGGTCCCAAATCTCCAGGTTCAAGGGCATCTTCCTACGTCGAAAACAGGCATGAGAAACCCAGAAGATGGTACACCGTGTGATCGGGAAAGGTTTCTAAAACGCACCTCATTTCTCATCTCCTTTGCTCGGGTTCGCCATTCCAGCCGATTTACTAGCCATCTCCCTCCTTGGAGAATCAGCACCTTTAACCTCCTGTTCCGTACAGGTTGCAATTTGTCCTGAGGATGAACGGGAAGAGGGGGAACCAATGAGAGACTAGCTCTAGGTGTTGGGACAGGCACAGGTCACTCTATTTTCCCATCAGGAAGAAGAATTAAGCACAAGCTCAGCCTGCCCCCCAGAACCAGAAGAGGGCCTGAAGCAATCCTGCGCTTTTGTGGCCAGCTCCCAAAAAAGCGAGTTGAAAAATGGAGCTCAGGGGCACTGCAATTCACAGACCTGCAGAGTTTTAAATGATACCTCTCGTCCACAAATATATTAAGGGAAGGCAACGAAGAGGCTTTGAAAGCAAGGCAGAATTGCAGGAAACAGATTTCAGGAGGTAGATTCAAATCGCCTTGAAAGCACATGAAAAGCGGCAAAACGTGGACAATGATGCCCTTGGCCATAAAGGGCGTATGCGTTTTTTCCTGAATATATTCAGGAAAAAACGCATACGCCCTTTTTGGCCAACCAAGCAACCTGGAAAGGCCAATCAGCGCTCCAAAGAAGTCTCGCTTCCCAGCGGGCAAAAGGGCCATGCGGAAAAAAGTGTCCAAACCAGAAATGCAGGACCGGCCATGGAGAAATGGGAGCCTTGCTACGCTGATGGGTGGGATGTAAATTGCCAACAGCCACTCTGGAGAAGTGTACGGTGTGTTCTGAAACATCTAAAAAACACAGCTTGGAGAGCATAGGGCACTTCCACTCATGGGCGTATAAATTGGGAAAACTAAAAATCAGCAAGACACAGGCACCCCAAAGTTTAGGGCTGCTCTGTGGACAAGAACCCCCACTTCATTACACCTTAAATATCCTAGGAAAGAGAAAAGTGGATAAAGAAGTTGTGGTCCTCATGTACAATGGAATATCACTCAGCCATGAAATCAACGTCATAAGGCTAGTAGCAGCACGATGAGTGGATTTAGGTATGACGATTCTAAGTGAAATAAGTCACACAGAAAAAGACACTTATCATAAGATATCACTTAGAGAGGGAATGTAAAAACCGCTACACTTGAACTGAATTGCAAAACAGAACAGAGTCACACGTTTAGGAAACACACTATGGCTGCTGAACGGGAAAGGTGAGGTGGGGTGATGCATAAAACAAGGGTTTCAAATTAGCTCCGATACCGTTCCATAATCCCAATATGTAAGAGACAAGACCTATTCCTTTTTCAGTGAACTGGACTCAACACCCCCTATTCACCGCACAAGAATATATCTGACTAGTAAGAATCTTCAAACCTATGTATTGATATCTCTCTGTAAGTGAGTCAAGGGGGTGTAAAGCGGCATAAACACAGCCGTGAAAAGCAGCTAAACCCCATTATAAAAATAAATTACTTTTCAAAACCCGTGAAACAAAGACAGTGAAAGAGAGAGAAATTCTTACAAAATTCGTTCAGGGGCTGTGATGCAACCTGGATTGACCATATCTAGACCCACAGCTGATTGAGACATAAGGGTGGACACTCTTGGGGCTGAGAGGTTCGGTGAGGTTGGGTGAGCCAACGCAGACCCTTTCAAGTAATACTGCATGGTACCCATCCCATGGGTCCCAAATCTCCAGGTTCAAGGGCATCTTCCTACGTCGAAAACAGGCATGAGAATCCCAGAAGATGGTACACCGTGTGATCGGGAAAGGTTTCTAAAACGCACCTCATTTCTCATCTCCTTTGCTCGGGTTCGCCATTCCAGCCGATTTACTAACCATCTCCCTCCTTGGAGAATCAGCACCTTTAACCTCCTGTTCCGTACAGGTTGCCATTTGTCCTGAGGATGAACGGGAAGAGGGGGAACCAATGAGAGACTAGCTCTAGGTGTTGGGACAGGCACAGGTCACTCTATTTTCCCATCAGGAAGAAGAATTAAGCACAAGCTCAGCCTGCCCCCCAGAACCAGAAGAGGGCCTGAAGCAATCCTGCGCTTTTGCGGCCAGCTCCCAAAAAAGCGAGTTGAAAAATGGAGCTCAGGGGCACTGCAATTCACAAACCTGCAGAGTTTTAAATGATACCTCTCGTCCACAAATATATTAAGGGAAGGCAACGAAGAGGCTTTGAAAGCAAGGCAGAATTGCAGGAAACAGATTTCAGGAGGTAGATTCGAATCGCCTTGAAAGCACATGAAAAGCGGCAAAACGTGGACAATGATGCCCTTGGCCAAAAAGGGCGTATGCGTTTTTTCCTGAATATATTCAGGAAAAAACGCATACGCCCTTTTTGGCCAACCAAGCAACCTGGAAAGGCCAATCAGCGCTCCAAAGAAGTCTCGCTTCCCAGCGGGCAAAAGGGCCATGCGGAAAAAAGTGTCCAAAGCAGAAATGCAGGACCGGCCATGGAGAAATGGGAGCCTTGCTACGCTGATGGGTGGGATGTAAATTGCCAACAGCCACTCCGGAGAAGTGTACGGTGTGCTCTGAAACATCTAAAAAACACAGCTTGGAGAGCATAGGGCACTTCCACTCATGGGCGTATAAATTGGGAAAACTAAAAATCAGCAAGACACAGGCACCCCAAAGTTTAGGGCTGCTCTGTGGACAAGAACCCCCACTTCATTACACCTTAAATATCCTAGGAAAGAGAAAAATGGATAAAGAAGTTGTGGTCCTCATGTACAATGGAATATCACTCAGCCATGAAATCAACGTCATAAGGCTAGTAGCAGCACGATGAGTGGATTTAGGTACGACGATTCTAAGTGAAATAAGTCACACAGAAAAAGACACTTATCATAAGATATCACTTCTAGAGGGAATGTAAAACCCGCTACAATTGAACTGAATTGCAAAACAGAACAGAGTCCCACGTTTAGGAAACACACTATGGCTGCTGAACGGGAAAGGTGAGGTGGGGTGATCCATAAAACAAGGGTTTCAAATTAGCTCCGATACCGTTCCATAAACCCAATATGTAAGAGACAAGACCTATTCCTTTTTCAGTGAACTGGACTCAACACCCCCTATTCACCGCACAAGAATATATCTGACTAGTAAGAATCTTCAAACCTATGTATTGATATCTCTCTGTAAGTGAGTCAAGGGGGTGTAATGCGGCATAAACACAGCCGTGAAAAGCAGCTAAACCCCATTATAAAAATAAATTACTTTTCAAAACCCGTGAAACAAAGACAGTGAAAGAGAGAGAAATTCTTACAAAATTCGTTCAGGGGCTGTGATGCAACCTGGATTGACCATATCTAGACCCACAGCTGATTGAGACATAAGGGTGGACACTCTTGGGGCTGAGAGGTTCGGTGAGGTTGGGTGAGCCAACGCAGACCCTTTCAAGTAATACTGCATGGTACCCATCCCATGGGTCCCAAATCTCCAGGTTCAAGGGCATCTTCCTACGTCGAAAACAGGCATGAGAAACCCAGAAGATGGTACACCGTGTGATCGGGAAAGGTTTCTAAAACGCACCTCATTTCTCATCTCCTTTGCTCGGGTTCGCCATTCCAGCCGATTTACTAGCCATCTCCCTCCTTGGAGAATCAGCACCTTTAACCTCCTGTTCCGTACAGGTTGCAATTTGTCCTGAGGATGAACGGGAAGAGGGGGAACCAATGAGAGACTAGCTCTAGGTGTTGGGACAGGCACAGGTCACTCTATTTTCCCATCAGGAAGAAGAATTAAGCACAAGCTCAGCCTGCCCCCCAGAACCAGAAGAGGGCCTGAAGCAATCCTGCGCTTTTGTGGCCAGCTCCCAAAAAAGCGAGTTGAAAAATGGAGCTCAGGGGCACTGCAATTCACAGACCTGCAGAGTTTTAAATGATACCTCTCGTCCACAAATATATTAAGGGAAGGCAACGAAGAGGCTTTGAAAGCAAGGCAGAATTGCAGGAAACAGATTTCAGGAGGTAGATTCAAATCGCCTTGAAAGCACATGAAAAGCGGCAAAACGTGGACAATGATGCCCTTGGCCATAAAGGGCGTATGCGTTTTTTCCTGAATATATTCAGGAAAAAACGCATACGCCCTTTTTGGCCAACCAAGCAACCTGGAAAGGCCAATCAGCGCTCCAAAGAAGTCTCGCTTCCCAGCGGGCAAAAGGGCCATGCGGAAAAAAGTGTCCAAACCAGAAATGCAGGACCGGCCATGGAGAAATGGGAGCCTTGCTACGCTGATGGGTGGGATGTAAATTGCCAACAGCCACTCTGGAGAAGTGTACGGTGTGTTCTGAAACATCTAAAAAACACAGCTTGGAGAGCATAGGGCACTTCCACTCATGGGCGTATAAATTGGGAAAACTAAAAATCAGCAAGACACAGGCACCCCAAAGTTTAGGGCTGCTCTGTGGACAAGAACCCCCACTTCATTACACCTTAAATATCCTAGGAAAGAGAAAAATGGATAAAGAAGTTGTGGTCCTCATGTACAATGGAATATCACTCAGCCATGAAATCAACGTCATAAGGCTAGTAGCAGCACGATGAGTGGATTTAGGTACGACGATTCTAAGTGAAATAAGTCACACAGAAAAAGACACTTATCATAAGATACCACTTAGAGAGGGAATGTAAAAACCGCTACACTTGAACTGAATTGCAAAACAGAACAGAGTCCCACGTTTAGGAAACACACTATGGCTGCTGAACGGGAAAGGTGAGGTGGGGTGATGCATAAAACAAGGGTTTCAAATTAGCTCCGATACCGTTCCATAAACCCAATATGTAAGAGACAAGACCTATTCCTTTTTCAGTGAACTGGACTCAACACCCCCTATTCACCGCACAAGAATATATCTGACTAGGAAGAATCTTCAAACCTATGTATTGATATCTCTCCGTAAGTGAGTCAAGGGGGTGTAAAGCGGCATAAACACAGCCGTGAAAAGCAGCTAAACCCCATTATAAAAATAAATTACTTTTCAAAACCCGTGAAACAAAGACAGTGAAAGAGAGAGAAATTCTTACAAAATTCGTTCAGGGGCTGTGATGCAACCTGGATTGACCATATCTAGACCCACAGCTGATTGAGACATAAGGGTGGACACTCTTGGGGCTGAGAGGTTCGGTGAGGTTGGGTGAGCCAACGCAGACCCTTTCAAGTAATACTGCATGGTACCCATCCCATGGGTCCCAAATCTCCAGGTTCAAGGGCATCTTCCTACGTCGAAAACAGGCATGAGAAACCCAGAAGATGGTACACCGTGTGATCGGGAAAGGTTTCTAAAACGCACCTCATTTCTCATCTCCTTTGCTCGGGTTCGCCATTCCAGCCGATTTACTAGCCATCTCCCTCCTTGGAGAATCAGCACCTTTAACCTCCTGTTCCGTACAGGTTGCAATTTGTCCTGAGGATGAACGGGAAGAGGGGGAACCAATGAGAGACTAGCTCTAGGTGTTGGGACAGGCACAGGTCACTCTATTTTCCCATCAGGAAGAAGAATTAAGCACAAGCTCAGCCTGCCCCCCAGAACCAGAAGAGGGCCTGAAGCAATCCTGCGCTTTTGCGGCCAGCTCCCAAAAAAGCGAGTTGAAAAATGGAGCTCAGGGACACTGCAATTCACAAACCTGCAGAGTTTTAAATGATACCTCTCGTCCACAAATATATTAAGGGAAGGCAACGAAGAGGCTTTGAAAGCAAGGCAGAATTGCAGGAAACAGATTTCAGGAGGTAGATTCGAATCGCCTTGAAAGCACATGAAAAGCGGCAAAACGTGGACAATGATGCCCTTGGCCAAAAAGGGCGTATGCGTTTTTTCCTGAATATATTCAGGAAAAAACGCATACGCCCATTTTGGCCAACCAAGCAACCTGGAAAGGCCAATCAGCGCTCCAAAGAAGTCTCGCTTCCCAGCGGGCAAAAGGGCCATGCGGAAAAAAGTGTCCAAAGCAGAAATGCAGGACCGGCCATGGAGAAATGGGAGCCTTGCTACGCTGATGGGTGGGATGTAAATTGCCAACAGCCACTCTGGAGAAGTGTACGGTGTGTCCTGAAACATCTAAAAAACACAGCTTGGAGAGCATAGGGCACTTCCACTCATGGCCGTATAAATTGGGAAAACTAAAAATCAGCAAGACACAGGCACCCCAAAGTTTAGAGCTGCTCTGTGGACAAGAACCCCCACTTCATTACACCTTAAATATCCTAGGAAAGAGAAAAATGGATAAAGAAGTTGTGGTCCTCATGTACAATGGAATATCACTCAGCCATGAAATCAACGTCATAAGGCTAGTAGCAGCACGATGAGTGGATTTAGGTACGACGATTCTAAGTGAAATAAGTCACACAGAAAAAGACACTTATCATAAGATATCACTTCTAGAGGGAATATAAAAACCGCTACAATTGAACTGAATTGCAAAACAGAACAGAGTCCCACGTTTAGGAAACACACTATGGCTGCTGAACGGGAAAGGTGAGGTGGGGTGATGCATAAAACAAGGGTTTCAAATTAGCTCCGATACCGTTCCATAAACCCAATATGTAAGAGACAAGACCTATTCCTTTTTCAGTGAACTGGACTCAACACCCCCTATTCACCGCACAAGAATATATCTGACTAGTAAGAATCTTCAAACCTATGTATTGATATCTCTCTGTAAGTGAGTCAAGGGGGTGTAAAGCGGCATAAACACAGCCGTGAAAAGCAGCTAAACCCCATTATAAAAATAAATTACTTTTCAAAACCCGTGAAACAAAGACAGTGAAAGAGAGAGAAATTCTTACAAAATTCGTTCAGGGGCTGTGATGCAACCTGGATTGACCATATCTAGACCCACAGCTGATTGAGACATAAGGGTGGACACTCTTGGGGCTGAGAGGTTCGGTGAGGTTGGGTGAGCCAACACAGACCCTTTCAAGTAATACTGCATGGTACCCATCCCATGGGTCCCAAATCTCCAGGTTCAAGGGCATCTTCCTACGTCGAAAACAGGCATGAGAAACCCAGAAGATGGTACACCGTGTGATCGGGAAAGGTTTCTAAAACGCACCTCATTTCTCATCTCCTTTGCTCGGGTTCGCCATTCCAGCCGATTTACTAGCCATCTCCCTCCTTGGAGAATCAGCACCTTTAACCTCCTGTTCCGTACAGGTTGCAATTTGTCCTGAGGATGAACGGGAAGAGGGGGAACCAATGAGAGACTAGCTCTAGGTGTTGGGACAGGCACAGGTCACTCTATTTTCCCATCAGGAAGAAGAATTAAGCACAAGCTCAGCCTGCCCCCCAGAACCAGAAGAGGGCCTGAAGCAATCCTGCGCTTTTGCGGCCAGCTCCCAAAAAAGCGAGTTGAAAAACGGAGCTCAGGGGCACTGCAATTCACAGACCTGCAGAGTTTTAAATGATACCTCTCGTCCACAAATATATTAAGGGAAGGCAACAAAGAGGCTTTGAAAGCAAGGCAGAATTGCAGGAAACAGATTTCAGGAGTTAGATTTGAATCGCCTTGAAAGCACATGAAAAGCGGCAAAACGTGGACAATGATGCCCTTGGCCAAAAAGGGCGTATGCGTTTTTTCCTGAATATATTCAGGAAAAAACGCATACGCCCTTTTTGGCCAACCAAGCAACCTGGAAAGGCCAATCAGCGCTCCAAAGAAGTCTCGCTTCCCAGCGGGCAAAAGGGCCATGCGGAAAAAAGTGTCCAAACCAGAAATGCAGGACCGGCCATGGAGAAATGGGAGCCTTGCTACGCTGATGGGTGGGATGTAAATTGCCAACAGCCACTCTGGAGAAGTGTACGGTGTGTTCTGAAACATCTAAAAAACACAGCTTGGAGAGCATAGGGCACTTCCACTCATGGGTGTATAAATTGGGAAAACTAAAAATCAGCAAGACACAGGCACCCCAAAGTTTAGGGCTGATCTGTGGACAAGAACCCCCACTTCATTACACCTTAAATATCCTAGGAAAGAGAAAAATGGATAAAGAAGTTGTGGTCCTCATGTACAATGGAATATCACTCAGCCATGAAATCAACGTCATAAGGCTAGTAGCAGCACGATGAGTGGATTTAGGTACGACGATTCTAAGTGAAATAAGTCACACAGAAAAAGACACTTATCATAAGATATCACTTAGAGAGGGAATGTAAAAACCGCTACACTTGAACTGAATTGCAAAACAGAACAGAGTCCCACGTTTAGGAAACACACTATGGCTGCTGAACGGGAAAGGTGAGGTGGGGTGATGCATAAAACAAGGGTTTCAAATTAGCTCCGATACCGTTCCATAAACCCAATATGTAAGAGACAAGACCTATTCCTTTTTCAGTGAACTGGACTCAACACCCCCTATTCACCGCACAAGAATATATCTGACTAGGAAGAATCTTCAAACCTATGTATTGATATCTCTCTGTAAGTGAGTCAAGGGGGTGTAAAGCGGCATAAACACAGCCGTGAAAAGCAGCTAAACCCCATTATAAAAATAAATTACTTTTCAAAACCCGTGAAACAAAGACAGTGAAAGAGAGAGAAATTCTTACAAAATTCGTTCAGGGGCTGTGATGCAACCTGGATTGACCATATCTAGACCCACAGCTGATTGAGACATAAGGGTGGACACTCTTGGGGCTGAGAGGTTCGGTGAGGTTGGGTGAGCCAACGCAGACCCTTTCAAGTAATACTGCATGGTACCCATCCCATGGGTCCCAAATCTCCAGGTTCAAGGGCATCTTCCTACGTCGAAAACAGGCATGAGAAACCCAGAAGATGGTACACCGTGTGATCGGGAAAGGTTTCTAAAACGCACCTCATTTCTCATCTCCTTTGCTCGGGTTCGCCATTCCAGCCGATTTACTAGCCATCTCCCTCCTTGGAGAATCAGCACCTTTAACCTCCTGTTCCGTACAGGTTGCAATTTGTCCTGAGGATGAACGGGAAGAGGGGGAACCAATGAGAGACTAGCTCTAGGTGTTGGGACAGGCACAGGTCACTCTATTTTCCCATCAGGAAGAAGAATTAAGCACAAGCTCAGCCTGCCCCCCAGAACCAGAAGAGGGCCTGAAGCAATCCTGCGCTTTTGCGGCCAGCTCCCAAAAAAGCGAGTTGAAAAATGGAGCTCAGGGACACTGCAATTCACAAACCTGCAGAGTTTTAAATGATACCTCTCGTCCACAAATATATTAAGGGAAGGCAACGAAGAGGCTTTGAAAGCAAGGCAGAATTGCAGGAAACAGATTTCAGGAGGTAGATTCGAATCGCCTTGAAAGCACATGAAAAGCGGCAAAACGTGGACAATGATGCCCTTGGCCAAAAAGGGCGTATGCGTTTTTTCCTGAATATATTCAGGAAAAAACGCATACGCCCATTTTGGCCAACCAAGCAACCTGGAAAGGCCAATCAGCGCTCCAAAGAAGTCTCGCTTCCCAGCGGGCAAAAGGGCCATGCGGAAAAAAGTGTCCAAAGCAGAAATGCAGGACCGGCCATGGAGAAATGGGAGCCTTGCTACGCTGATGGGTGGGATGTAAATTGCCAACAGCCACTCTGGAGAAGTGTACGGTGTGTCCTGAAACATCTAAAAAACACAGCTTGGAGAGCATAGGGCACTTCCACTCATGGCCGTATAAATTGGGAAAACTAAAAATCAGCAAGACACAGGCACCCCAAAGTTTAGAGCTGCTCTGTGGACAAGAACCCCCACTTCATTACACCTTAAATATCCTAGGAAAGAGAAAAATGGATAAAGAAGTTGTGGTCCTCATGTACAATGGAATATCACTCAGCCATGAAATCAACGTCATAAGGCTAGTAGCAGCACGATGAGTGGATTTAGGTACGACGATTCTAAGTGAAATAAGTCACACAGAAAAATACACTTATCATAAGATATCACTTCTAGAGGGAATATAAAAACCGCTACAATTGAACTGAATTGCAAAACAGAACAGAGTCCCACGTTTAGGAAACACACTATGGCTGCTGAACGGGAAAGGTGAGGTGGGGTGATGCATAAAACAAGGGTTTCAAATTAGCTCCGATACCGTTCCATAAACCCAATATGTAAGAGACAAGACCTATTCCTTTTTCAGTGAACTGGACTCAACACCCCCTATTCACCGCACAAGAATATATCTGACTAGTAAGAATCTTCAAACCTATGTATTGATATCTCTCTGTAAGTGAGTCAAGGGGGTGTAAAGCGGCATAAACACAGCCGTGAAAAGCAGCTAAACCCCATTATAAAAATAAATTACTTTTCAAAACCCGTGAAACAAAGACAGTGAAAGAGAGAGAAATTCTTACAAAATTCGTTCAGGGGCTGTGATGCAACCTGGATTGACCATATCTAGACCCACAGCTGATTGAGACATAAGGGTGGACACTCTTGGGGCTGAGAGGTTCGGTGAGGTTGGGTGAGCCAACACAGACCCTTTCAAGTAATACTGCATGGTACCCATCCCATGGGTCCCAAATCTCCAGGTTCAAGGGCATCTTCCTACGTCGAAAACAGGCATGAGAAACCCAGAAGATGGTACACCGTGTGATCGGGAAAGGTTTCTAAAACGCACCTCATTTCTCATCTCCTTTGCTCGGGTTCGCCATTCCAGCCGATTTACTAGCCATCTCCCTCCTTGGAGAATCAGCACCTTTAACCTCCTGTTCCGTACAGGTTGCAATTTGTCCTGAGGATGAACGGGAAGAGGGGGAACCAATGAGAGACTAGCTCTAGGTGTTGGGACAGGCACAGGTCACTCTATTTTCCCATCAGGAAGAAGAATTAAGCACAAGCTCAGCCTGCCCCCCAGAACCAGAAGAGGGCCTGAAGCAATCCTGCGCTTTTGCGGCCAGCTCCCAAAAAAGCGAGTTGAAAAATGGAGCTCAGGGGCACTGCAATTCACAAACCTGCAGAGTTTTAAATGATACCTCTCGTCCACAAATATATTAAGGGAAGGAAACGAAGAGGCTTTGAAAGCAAGGCAGAATTGCAGGAAACAGATTTCAGGAGGTAGATTCGAATCGCCTTGAAAGCACATGAAAAGCGGCAAAACGTGGACAATGATGCCCTTGGCCAAAAAGGGCGTATGCGTTTTTTCCTGAATATATTCAGGAAAAAACGCATACGCCCTTTTTGGCCAACCAAGCAACCTGGAAAGGCCAATCAGGGCTCCAAAGAAGTCTCGCTTCCCAGCGGGCAAAAGGGCCATGCGGAAAAAAGTGTCCAAACCAGAAATGCAGGACCGGCCATGGAGAAATGGGAGCCTTGCTACGCTGATGGGTGGGATGTAAATTGCCAACAGCCACTCCGGAGAAGTGTACGGTGTGTTCTGAAACATCTAAAAAACACAGCTTGGAGAGCATAGGGCACTTCCACTCATGGCCGTATAAATTGGGAAAACTAAAAATCAGCAAGACACAGGCACCCCAAAGTTTAGGGCTGCTCTGTGGACAAGAACCCCCACTTCATTACACCTTAAATATCCTAGGAAAGAGAAAAATGGATAAAGAAGTTGTGGTCCTCATGTACAATGGAATATCACTCAGCCATGAAATCAACGTCATAAGGCTAGTAGCAGCACGATGAGTGGATTTAGGTACGACGATTCTAAGTGAAATAAGTCACACAGAAAAAGACACTTATCATAAGATATCACTTCTAGAGGGAATGTAAAAACCGCTACACTTGAACTGAATTGCAAAACAGAACAGAGTCCCACGTTTAGGAAACACACTATGGCTGCTGAACGGGAAAGGTGAGGTGGGGTGATGCATAAAACAAGGGTTTCAAATTAGCTCCGATACCGTTCCATAAACGCAATATGTAAGAGACAAGACCTATTCCTTTTTCAGTGAACTGGACTCAACACCCCCTATTCACCGCACAAGAATATATCTGACTAGGAAGAATCTTCAAACCTATGTTTTGATATCTCTCTGTAAGTGAGTCAAGGGGGTGTAAAGCGGCATAAACACAGCCGTGAAAAGCAGCTAAACCCCATTATAAAAATAAATTACTTTTCAAAACCCGTGAAACAAAGACAGTGAAAGAGAGAGAAATTCTTACAAAATTCGTTCAGGGGCTGTGATGCAACCTGGATTGACCATATCTAGACCCACAGCTGATTGAGACATAAGGGTGGACACTCTTGGGGCTGAGAGGTTCGGTGAGGTTGGGTGAGCCAACGCAGACCCTTTCAAGTAATACTGCATGGTACCCATCCCATGGGTCCCAAATCTCCAGGTTCAAGGGCATCTTCCTACGTCGAAAACAGGCATGAGAAACCCAGAAGATGGTACACCGTGTGATCGGGAAAGGTTTCTAAAACGCACCTCATTTCTCATCTCCTTTGCTCGGGTTCGCCATTCCAGCCGATTTACTAGCCATCTCCCTCCTTGGAGAATCAGCACCTTTAACCTCCTGTTCCGTACAGGTTGCAATTTGTCCTGAGGATGAACGGGAAGAGGGGGAACCAATGAGAGACTAGCTCTAGGTGTTGGGACAGGCACAGGTCACTCTATTTTCCCATCAGGAAGAAGAATTAAGCACAAGCTCAGCCTGCCCCCCAGAACCAGAAGAGGGCCTGAAGCAATCCTGCGCTTTTGTGGCCAGCTCCCAAAAAAGCGAGTTGAAAAATGGAGCTCAGGGGCACTGCAATTCACAGACCTGCAGAGTTTTAAATGATACCTCTCGTCCACAAATATATTAAGGGAAGGCAACGAAGAGGCTTTGAAAGCAAGGCAGAATTGCAGGAAACAGATTTCAGGAGGTAGATTCGAATCGCCTTGAAAGCACATGAAAAGCGGCAAAACGTGGACAATGATGCCCTTGGCCAAAAAGGGCGTATGCGTTTTTTCCTGAATATATTCAGGAAAAAACGCATACGCCCTTTTTGGCCAACCAAGCAACCTGGAAAGGCCAATCAGCGCTCCAAAGAAGTCTCGCTTCCCAGCGGGCAAAAGGGCCATGCGGAAAAAAGTGTCCAAACCAGAAATGCAGGACCGGCCATGGAGAAATGGGAGCCTTGCTACGCTGATGGGTGGGATGTAAATTGCCAACAGCCACTCTGGAGAAGTGTACGGTGTGTTCTGAAACATCTAAAAAACACAGCTTGGAGAGCATAGGGCACTTCCACTCATGGCCGTATAAATTGGGAAAACTAAAAATCAGCAAGACACAGGCACCCCAAAGTTTAGGGCTGCTCTGTGGACAAGAACCCCCACTTCATTACACCTTAAATATCCTAGGAAAGAGAAAAATGGATAAAGAAGTTGTGGTCCTCATGTACAATGGAATATCACTCAGCCATGAAATCAACGTCATAAGGCTAGTAGCAGCACGATGAGTGGATTTAGGTACGACGATTCTAAGTGAAATAAGTCACACAGAAAAAGACACTTATCATAAGATATCACTTCTAGAGGGAATGTAAAAACCGCTACACTTGAACTGAATTGCAAAACAGAACAGAGTCCCACGTTTAGGAAACACACTATGGCTGCTGAACGGGAAAGGTGAGGTGGGGTGATGCATAAAACAAGGGTTTCAAATTAGCTCCGATACCGTTCCATAAACCCAATATGTAAGAGACAAGACCTATTCCTTTTTCAGTGAACTGGACTCAACACCCCCTATTCACCGCACAAGAATATATCTGACTAGTAAGAATCTTCAAACCTATGTATTGATATCTCTCTGTAAGTGAGTCAAGGGGGTGTAAAGCGGCATAAACACAGCCGTGAAAAGCAGCTAAACCCCATTATAAAAATAAATTACTTTTCAAAACCCGTGAAACAAAGACAGTGAAAGAGAGAGAAATTCTTACAAAATTCGTTCAGGGGCTGTGATGCAACCTGGATTGACCATATCTAGACCCACAGCTGATTGAGACATAAGGGTGGACACTCTTGGGGCTGAGAGGTTCGGTGAGGTTGGGTGAGCCAACGCAGACCCTTTCAAGTAATACTGCATGGTACCCATCCCATGGGTCCCAAATCTCCAGGTTCAAGGGCATCTTCCTACGTCGAAAACAGGCATGAGAAACCCAGAAGATGGTACACCGTGTGATCGGGAAAGGTTTCTAAAACGCACCTCATTTCTCATCTCCTTTGCTCGGGTTCGCCATTCCAGCCGATTTACTAGCCATCTCCCTCCTTGGAGAATCAGCACCTTTAACCTCCTGTTCCGTACAGGTTGCAATTTGTCCTGAGGATGAAGGGGAAGAGGGGGAACCAATGAGAGACTAGCTCTAGGTGTTGGGACAGGCACAGGTCACTCTATTTTCCCATCAGGAAGAAGAATTAAGCACAAGCTCAGCCTGCCCCCCAGAACCAGAAGAGGGCCTGAAGCAATCCTGCGCTTTTGCGGCCAGCTCCCAAAAAAGCGAGTTGAAAAATGGAGCTCAGGGGCACTGCAATTCACAAACCTGCAGAGTTTTAAATGATACCTCTCGTCCACAAATATATTAAGGGAAGGCAACGAAGAGGCTTTGAAAGCAAGGCAGAATTGCAGGAAACAGATTTCAGGAGGTAGATTCGAATCGCCTTGAAAGCACATGAAAAGCGGCAAAACGTGGACAATGATGCCCTTGGCCAAAAAGGGCGTATGCGTTTTTTCCTGAATATATTCAGGAAAAAACGCATACGCCCTTTTTGGCCAACCAAGCAACCTGGAAAGGCCAATCAGCGCTCCAAAGAAGTCTCGCTTCCCAGCGGGCAAAAGGGCCATGCGGAAAAAAGTGTCCAAACCAGAAATGCAGGACCGGCCATGGAGAAATGGGAGCCTTGCTACGCTGATGGGTGGGATGTAAATTGCCAACAGCCACTCTGGAGAAGTGTACGGTGTGTCCTGAAACATCTAAAAAACACAGCTTGGAGAGCATAGGGCACTTCCACTCATGGCCGTATAAATTGGGAAAACTAAAAATCAGCAAGACACAGGCACCCCAAAGTTTAGGGCTGCTCTGTTGACAAGAACCCCCACTTCATTACACCTTAAATATCCTAGGAAAGAAAAATGGATAAAGAAGTTGTGGTCCTCATGTACAATGGAATATCACTCAGCCATGAAATCAACGTCATAAGGCTAGTAGCAGCACGATGAGTGGATTTAGGTACGACGATTCTAAGTGAAATAAGTCACACAGAAAAAGACACTTATCATAAGATATCACTTCTAGAGTGAATGTAAAACCCGCTACACTTGAACTGAATTGCAAAACAGAACAGAGTCCCACGTTTAGGAAACACACTATGGCTGCTGAACGGGAAAGGTGAGGTGGGGTGATGCATAAAACAAGGGTTTCAAATTAGCTCCGATACCGTTCCATAAACCCAATATGTAAGAGACAAGACCTATTCCTTTTTCAGTGAACTGGACTCAACACCCCCTATTCACCGCACAAGAATATATCTGACTAGTAAGAATCTTCAAACCTATGTATTGATATCTCTCTGTAAGTGAGTCAAGGGGGTGTAAAGCGGCATAAACACAGCCGTGAAAAGCAGCTAAACCCCATTATAAAAATAAATTACTTTTCAAAACCCGTGAAACAAAGACAGTGAAAGAGAGAGAAATTCTTACAAAATTCGTTCAGGGGCTGTGATGCAACCTGGATTGACCATATCTAGACCCACAGCTGATTGAGACATAAGGGTGGACACTCTTGGGGCTGAGAGTTTCGGTGAGGTTGGGTGAGCCAACGCAGACCCTTTCAAGTAATACTGCATGGTAGCCATCCCATGGGTCCCAAATCTCCAGGTTCAAGGGCATCTTCCTACGTCGAAAACAGGCATGAGAAACCCAGAAGATGGTACACCGTGTGATCGGGAAAGGTTTCTAAAACGCACCTCATTTCTCATCTCCTTTGCTCGGGTTCGCCATTCCAGCCGATTTACTAGCCATCTCCCTCCTTGGAGAATCAGCACCTTTAACCTCCTGTTCCGTACAGGTTGCAATTTGTCCTGAGGATGAACGGGAAGAGGGGGAACCAATGAGAGACTAGCTCTAGGTGTTGGGACAGGCACAGGTCACTCTATTTTCCCATCACGAAGAAGAATTAAGCACAAGCTCAGCCTGCCCCCCAGAACCAGAAGAGGGCCTGAAGCAATCCTGCGCTTTTGCGGCCAGCTCCCAAAAAAGCGAGTTGAAAAATGGAGCTTAGGGGCACTGCAATTCACAAACCTGCAGAGTTTTAAATGATACCTCTCGTCCACAAATATATTAAGGGAAGGCAACGAAGAGGCTTTGAAAGCAAGGCAGAATTGCAGGAAACAGATTTCAGGAGGTAGATTCGAATCGCCTTGAAAGCACATGAAAAGCGGCAAAACGTGGACAATGATGCCCTTGGCCAAAAAGGGCGTATGCGTTTTTTCCTGAATATATTCAGGAAAAAACGCATACGCCCTTTTTGGCCAACCAAGCAACCTGGAAAAGCTAATCAGCGCTCCAAAGAAGTCTCGCTTCCCAGCGGGCAAAAGGGCCATGTGGAAAAAAGTGTCCAAAGCAGAAATGCAGAACCGGCCATGGAGAAATGGGAGCCTTGCTACGCTGATGGGTGGGATGTAAATTGCCAACAGCCACTCCGGAGAAGTGTACGGTGTGTCCTGAAACATCTAAAAAACACAGCTTGGAGAGCATAGGGCACTTCCACTCATGGCCGTATAAATTGGGAAAACTAAAAATCAGCAAGACACAGGCACCCCAAAGTTTAGGGCTGCTCTGTTGACAAGAACCCCCACTTCATTACACCTTAAATATCCTAGGAAAGAAAAATGGATAAAGAAGTTGTGGTCCTCATGTACAATGGAATATCACTCAGCCATGAAATCAACGTCATAAGGCTAGTAGCAGCACGATGAGTGGATTTAGGTACGACGATTCTAAGTGAAATAAGTCACACAGAAAAAGACACTTATCATAAGATATCACTTCTAGAGTGAATGTAAAACCCGCTACACTTGAACTGAATTGCAAAACAGAACAGAGTCCCACGTTTAGGAAACACACTATGGCTGCTGAACGGGAAAGGTGAGGTGGGGTGATGCATAAAACAAGGGTTTCAAATTAGCTCCGATACCGTTCCATAAACCCAATATGTAAGAGACAAGACCTATTCCTTTTTCAGTGAACTGGACTCAACACCCCCTATTCACCGCACAAGAATATATCTGACTAGTAAGAATCTTCAAACCTATGTATTGATATCTCTCTGTAAGTGAGTCAAGGGGGTGTAAAGCGGCATAAACACAGCCGTGAAAAGCAGCTAAACCCCATTATAAAAATAAATTACTTTTCAAAACCCGTGAAACAAAGACAGTGAAAGAGAGAGAAATTCTTACAAAATTCGTTCAGGGGCTGTGATGCAACCTGGATTGACCATATCTAGACCCACAGCTGATTGAGACATAAGGATGGACACTCTTGGGGCTGAGAGGTTCGGTGAGGTTGGGTGAGCCAACGCAGACCCTTTCAAGTAATACTGCATGGTAGCCATCCCATGGGTCCCAAATCTCCAGGTTCAAGGGCATCTTCCTACGTCGAAAACAGGCATGAGAAACCCAGAAGATGGTACACCGTGTGATCGGGAAAGGTTTCTAAAACGCACCTCATTTCTCATCTCCTTTGCTCGGGTTCGCCATTCCAGCCGATTTACTAGCCATCTCCCTCCTTGGAGAATCAGCACCTTTAACCTCCTGTTCCGTACAGGTTGCAATTTGTCCTGAGGATGAACGGGAAGAGGGGGAACCAATGAGAGACTAGCTCTAGGTGTTGGGACAGGCACAGGTCACTCTATTTTCCCATCACGAAGAAGAATTAAGCACAAGCTCAGCCTGCCCCCCAGAACCAGAAGAGGGCCTGAAGCAATCCTGCGCTTTTGCGGCCAGCTCCCAAAAAAGCGAGTTGAAAAATGGAGCTCAGGGGTACTGCAATTCACAAACCTGCAGAGTTTTAAATGATACCTCTCGTCAACAAATATATTAAGGGAAGGCAACGAAGAGGCTTTGAAAGCAAGGCAGAATTGCAGGAAACAGATTTCAGGAGGTAGATTCGAATCGCCTTGAAAGCACATGAAAAGCGGCAAAACGTGGACAATGATGCCCTTGGCCAAAAAGGGCGTATGCGTTTTTTCCTGAATATATTCAGGAAAAAACGCATACGCCCTTTTTGGCCAACCAAGCAACCTGGAAAAGCCAATCAGCGCTCCAAAGAAGTCTCGCTTCCCAGCGGGCAAAAGGGCCATGCGGAAAAAAGTGTCCAAAGCAGAAATGCAGAACCGGCCATGGAGAAATGGGAGCCTTGCTACGCTGATGGGTGGGATGTAAATTGCCAACAGCCACTCCGGAGAAGTGTACGGTGTGTCCTGAAACATCTAAAAAACACAGCTTGGAGAGCATAGGGCACTTCCACTCATGGCCGTATAAATTGGGAAAACTAAAAATCAGCAAGACACAGGCACCCCAAAGTTTAGGGCTGCTCTGTGGACAAGAACCCCCACTTCATTACACCTTAAATATCCTAGGAAAGAAAAATGGATAAAGAAGTTGTGGTCCTCATGTACAATGGAATATCACTCAGCCATGAAATCAACGTCATAAGGCTAGTAGCAGCACGATGAGTGGATTTAGGTACGACGATTCTAAGTGAAATAAGTCACACAGAAAAAGACACTTATCATAAGATATCACTTCTAGAGTGAATGTAAAACCCGCTACACTTGAACTGAATTGCAAAACAGAACAGAGTCACACGTTTAGGAAACACACTATGGCTGCTGAACGGGAAAGGTGAGGTGGGGTGATGCATAAAACAAGGGTTTCAAATTAGCTCCGATACCGTTCCATAAACCCAATATGTAAGAGACAAGACCTATTCCTTTTTCAGTGAACTGGACTCAACACCCCCTATTCACCGCACAAGAATATATCTGACTAGTAAGAATCTTCAAACCTATGTATTGATATCTCTCTGTAAGTGAGTCAAGGGGGTGTAAAGCGGCATAAACACAGCCGTGAAAAGCAGCTAAACCCCATTATAAAAATAAATTACTTTTCAAAACCCGTGAAACAAAGACAGTGAAAGAGAGAGAAATTCTTACAAAATTCGTTCAGGGGCTGTGATGCAACCTGGATTGACCATATCTAGACCCACAGCTGATTGAGACATAAGGGTGGACACTCTTGGGGCTGAGAGGTTCGGTGAGGTTGGGTGAGCCAACGCAGACCCTTTCAAGTAATACTGCATGGTAGCCATCCCATGGGTCCCAAATCTCCAGGTTCAAGGGCATCTTCCCACGTCGAAAACAGGCATGAGAAACCCAGAAGATGGTACACCGTGTGATCGGGAAAGGTTTCTAAAACGCACCTCATTTCTCATCTCCTTTGCTCGGGTTCGCCATTCCAGCCGATTTACTAGCCATCTCCCTCCTTGGAGAATCAGCACCTTTAACCTCCTGTTCCGTACAGGTTGCAATTTGTCCTGAGGATGAAGGGGAAGAGGGGGAACCAATGAGAGACTAGCTGTAGGTGTTGGGACAGGCACAGGTCACTCTATTTTCCCATCAGGAAGAAGAATTAAGCACAAGCTCAGCCTGCCCCCCAGAACCAGAAGAGGGCCTGAAGCAATCCTGCGCTTTTGCGGCCAGCTCCCAAAAAAGCGAGTTGAAAAATGGAGCTCAGGGGCACTGCAATTCACAAACCTGCAGAGTTTTAAATGATACCTCTCGTCCACAAATATATTAAGGGAAGGCAACGAAGAGGCTTTGAAAGCAAGGCAGAATTGCAGGAAACAGATTTCAGGAGGTAGATTCGAATCGCCTTGAAAGCACATGAAAAGCGGCAAAACGTGGACAATGATGCCCTTGGCCAAAAAGGGCGTATGCGTTTTTTCCTGAATATATTCAGGAAAAAACGCATACGCCCTTTTTGGCCAACCAAGCAACCTGGAAAGGCCAATCAGCGCTCCAAAGAAGTCTCGCTTCCCAGCGGGCAAAAGGGCCATGCGGAAAAAAGTGTCCAAACCAGAAATGCAGGACCGGCCATGGAGAAATGGGAGCCATGCTACGCTGATGGGTGGGATGTAAATTGCCAACAGCCACTCCGGAGAAGTGTACGGTGTGCTCTGAAACATCTAAAAAACACAGCTTGGAGAGCATAGGGCACTTCCACTCATGGCCGTATAAATTGGGAAAACTAAAAATCAGCAAGACACAGGCACCCCAAAGTTTAGGGCTGCTCTGTGGACAAGAACCCCCACTTCATTACACCTTAAATATCCTAGGAAAGAGAAAAATGGATAAAGAAGTTGTGGTCCTCATGTACAATGGAATATCACTCAGCCATGAAATCAACGTCATAAGGCTAGTAGCAGCACGATGAGTGGATTTAGGTACGACGATTCTAAGTGAAATAAGTCACACAGAAAAAGACACTTATCATAAGATATCACTTCTAGAGGGAATGTAAAAACCGCTACACTTGAACTGAATTGCAAAACAGAACAGAGTCCCACGTTTAGGAAACACACTATGGCTGCTGAACGGGAAAGGTGAGGTGGGATGATGCATAAAACAAGGGTTTCAAATTAGCTCCGATACCGTTCCATAAACCCAATATGTAAGAGACAAGACCTATTCCTTTTTCAGTGAACTGGACTCAACACCCCCTATTCACCGCACAAGAATATATCTGACTAGTAAGAATCTTCAAACCTATTTATTGATATCTCTCTGTAAGTGAGTCAAGGGGGTGTAAAGCGGCATAAACACAGCCGTGAAAAGCAGCTAAACCCCATTATAAAAATAAATTACTTTTCAAAACCCGTGAAACAAAGACAGTGAAAGAGAGAGAAATTCTTACAAAATTCGTTCAGGGGCTGTGATGCAACCTGGATTGACCATATCTAGACCCACAGCTGATTGAGACATAAGGGTGGACACTCTTGGGGCTGAGAGGTTCGGTGAGGTTGGGTGAGCCAACGCAGACCCTTTCAAGTAATACTGCATGGTAGCCATCCCATGGGTCCCAAATCTCCAGGTTCAAGGGCATCTTCCCACGTCGAAAACAGGCATGAGAAACCCAGAAGATGGTACACCGTGTGATCGGGAAAGGTTTCTAAAACGCACCTCATTTCTCATCTCCTTTGCTCGGGTTCGCCATTGCAGCCGATTTACTAGCCATCTCCCTCCTTGGAGAATCAGCACCTTTAACCTCCTGTTCCGTACAGGTTGCAATTTGTCCTGAGGATGAACGGGAAGACGGGGAACCAATGAGAGACTAGCTGTAGGTGTTGGGACAGGCACAGGTCACTCTATTTTCCCATCAGGAAGAAGAATTAAGCACAAGCTCAGCCTGCCCCCCAGAACCAGAAGAGGGCCTGAAGCAATCCTGCGCTTTTGCGGCCAGCTCCCAAAAAAGCGAGTTGAAAAATGGAGCTCAGGGGCACTGCAATTCACAAACCTGCAGAGTTTTAAATGATACCTCTCGTCCACAAATATATTAAGGGAAGGCAACGAAGAGGCTTTGAAAGCAAGGCAGAATTGCAGGAAACAGATTTCAGGAGGTAGATTCGAATCGCCTTGAAAGCACATGAAAAGCGGCAAAACGTGGACAATGATGCCCTTGGCCAAAAAGGGCGTATGCGTTTTTTCCTGAATATATTCAGGAAAAAACGCATACGCCCTTTTTGGCCAACCAAGCAACCTGGAAAGGCCAATCAGCGCTCCAAAGAAGTCTCGCTTCCCAGCGGGCAAAAGGGCCATGCGGAAAAAAGTGTCCAAACCAGAAATGCAGGACCGGCCATGGAGAAATGGGAGCCATGCTACGCTGATGGGTGGGATGTAAATTGCCAACAGCCACTCCGGAGAAGTGTACGGTGTGCTCTGAAACATCTAAAAAACACAGCTTGGAGAGCATAGGGCACTTCCACTCATGGCCGTATAAATTGGGAAAACTAAAAATCAGCAAGACACAGGCACCCCAAAGTTTAGGGCTGCTCTGTGGACAAGAACCCCCACTTCATTACACCTTAAATATCCTAGGAAAGAGAAAAATGGATAAAGAAGTTGTGGTCCTCATGTACAATGGAATATCACTCAGCCATGAAATCAACGTCATAAGGCTAGTAGCAGCACGATGAGTGGATTTAGGTACGACGATTCTAAGTGAAATAAGTCACACAGAAAAAGACACTTATCATAAGATATCACTTCTAGAGGGAATGTAAAAACCGCTACACTTGAACTGAATTGCAAAACAGAACAGAGTCCCACGTTTAGGAAACACACTATGGCTGCTGAACGGGAAAGGTGAGGTGGGATGATGCATAAAACAAGGGTTTCAAATTAGCTCCGATACCGTTCCATAAACCCAATATGTAAGAGACAAGACCTATTCCTTTTTCAGTGAACTGGACTCAACACCCCCTATTCACCGCACAAGAATATATCTGACTAGTAAGAATCTTCAAACCTATTTATTGATATCTCTCTGTAAGTGAGTCAAGGGGGTGTAAAGCGGCATAAACACAGCCGTGAAAAGCAGCTAAACCCCATTATAAAAATAA
This sequence comes from Balaenoptera acutorostrata, assembly GCF_949987535.1. NCBI lineage: Eukaryota > Metazoa > Chordata > Mammalia > Artiodactyla > Balaenopteridae > Balaenoptera > Balaenoptera acutorostrata. The sequence continues at coordinate 264,369 of NW_026646682.1, forward strand.
ATTACTTTTCAAAACCCGTGAAACAAAGACAGTGAAAGAGAGAGAAATTCTTACAAAATTCGTTCAGGGGCTGTGATGCAACCTGGATTGACCATATCTAGACCCACAGCTGATTGAGACATAAGGGTGGACACTCTTGGGGCTGAGAGGTTCGGTGAGGTTGGGTGAGCCAACGCAGACCCTTTCAAGTAATACTGCATGGTACCCATCCCATGGGTCCCAAATCTCCAGGTTCAAGGGCATCTTCCCACGTCGAAAACAGGCATGAGAAACCCAGAAGATGGTACACCGTGTGATCGGGAAAGGTTTCTAAAACGCACCTCATTTCTCATCTCCTTTGCTCGGGTTCGCCATTGCAGCCGATTTACTAGCCATCTCCCTCCTTGGAGAATCAGCACCTTTAACCTCCTGTTCCGTACAGGTTGCAATTTGTCCTGAGGATGAACGGGAAGAGGGGGAACCAATGAGAGACTAGCTGTAGGTGTTGGGACAGGCACAGGTCACTCTATTTTCCCATCAGGAAGAAGAATTAAGCACAAGCTCAGCCTGCCCCCCAGAACCAGAAGAGGGCCTGAAGCAATCCTGCGCTTTTGCGGCCAGCTCCCAAAAAAGCGAGTTGAAAAATGGAGCTCAGGGGCACTGCAATTCACAAACCTGCAGAGTTTTAAATGATACCTCTCGTCCACAAATATATTAAGGGAAGGCAACGAAGAGGCTTTGAAAGCAAGGCAGAATTGCAGGAAACAGATTTCAGGAGGTAGATTCGAATCGCCTTGAAAGCACATGAAAAGCGGCAAAACGTGGACAATGATGCCCTTGGCCAAAAAGGGCGTATGCGTTTTTTCCTGAATATATTCAGGAAAAAACGCATACGCCCTTTTTGGCCAACCAAGCAACCTGGAAAGGCCAATCAGCGCTCCAAAGAAGTCTCGCTTCCCAGCGGGCAAAAGGGCCATGCGGAAAAAAGTGTCCAAACCAGAAATGCAGGACCGGCCATGGAGAAATGGGAGCCATGCTACGCTGATGGGTGGGATGTAAATTGCCAACAGCCACTCCGGAGAAGTGTACGGTGTGCTCTGAAACATCTAAAAAACACAGCTTGGAGAGCATAGGGCACTTCCACTCATGGCCGTATAAATTGGGAAAACTAAAAATCAGCAAGACACAGGCACCCCAAAGTTTAGGGCTGCTCTGTGGACAAGAACCCCCACTTCATTACACCTTAAATATCCTAGGAAAGAGAAAAATGGATAAAGAAGTTGTGGTCCTCATGTACAATGGAATATCACTCAGCCATGAAATCAACGTCATAAGGCTAGTAGCAGCACGATGAGTGGATTTAGGTACGACGATTCTAAGTGAAATAAGTCACACAGAAAAAGACACTTATCATAAGATATCACTTAGAGAGGGAATGTAAAAACCGCTACACTTGAACTGAATTGCAAAACAGAACAGAGTCCCACGTTTAGGAAACACACTATGGCTGCTGAACGGGAAAGGTGAGGTGGGGTGATGCATAAAACAAGGGTTTCAAATTAGCTCCGATACCGTTCCATAAACCCAATATGTAAGAGACAAGACCTATTCCTTTTTCAGTGAACTGGACTCAACACCCCCTATTCACCGCACAAGAATATATCTGACTAGTAAGAATCTTCAAACCTATGTATTGATATCTCTCTGTAAGTGAGTCAAGGGGGTGTAAAGCGGCATAAACACAGCCGTGAAAAGCAGCTAAACCCCATTATAAAAATAAATTACTTTTCAAAACCCGTGAAACAAAGACAGTGAAAGAGAGAGAAATTCTTACAAAATTCGTTCAGGGGCTGTGATGCAACCTGGATTGACCATATCTAGACCCACAGCTGATTGAGACATAAGGGTGGACACTCTTGGGGCTGAGAGGTTCGGTGAGGTTGGGTGAGCCAACGCAGACCCTTTCAAGTAATACTGCATGGTACCCATCCCATGGGTCCCAAATCTCCAGGTTCAAGGGCATCTTCCTACGTCGAAAACAGGCATGAGAAACCCAGAAGATGGTACACCGTGTGATCGGGAAAGGTTTCTAAAACGCACCTCATTTCTCATCTCCTTTGCTCGGGTTCGCCATTCCAGCCGATTTACTAGCCATCTCCCTCCTTGGAGAATCAGCACCTTTAACCTCCTGTTCCGTACAGGTTGCAATTTGTCCTGAGGATGAACGGGAAGAGGGGGAACCAATGAGAGACTAGCTCTAGGTGTTGGGACAGGCACAGGTCACTCTATTTTCCCATCAGGAAGAAGAATTAAGCACAAGCTCAGCCTGCCCCCCAGAACCAGAAGAGGGCCTGAAGCAATCCTGCGCTTTTGCGGCCAGCTCCCAAAAAAGCGAGTTGAAAAATGGAGCTCAGGGGCACTGCAATTCACAAACCTGCAGAGTTTTAAATGATACCTCTCGTCCACAAATATATTAAGGGAAGGCAACGAAGAGGCTTTGAAAGCAAGGCAGAATTGCAGGAAACAGATTTCAGGAGGTAGATTCGAATCGCCTTGAAAGCACATGAAAAGCGGCAAAACGTGGACAATGATGCCCTTGGCCAAAAAGGGCGTATGCGTTTTTTCCTGAATATATTCAGGAAAAAACGCATACGCCCTTTTTGGCCAACCAAGCAACCTGGAAAGGCCAATCAGCGCTCCAAAGAAGTCTCGCTTCCCAGCGGGCAAAAGGGCCATGCGGAAAAAAGTGTCCAAACCAGAAATGCAGGACCGGCCATGGAGAAATGGGAGCCTTGCTACACTGATGGGTGGGATGTAAATTGCCAACAGCCACTCTGGAGAAGTGTACGGTGTGTCCTGAAACATCTAAAAAACACAGCTTGGAGAGCATAGGGCACTTCCACTCATGGCCGTATAAATTGGGAAAACTAAAAATCAGCAAGACACAGGCACCCCAAAGTTTAGGGCTGCTCTGTGGACAAGAACCCCCACTTCATTACACCTTAAATATCCTAGGAAAGAGAAAAATGGATAAAGAAGTTGTGGTCCTCATGTACAATGGAATATCACTCAGCCATGAAATCAACGTCATAAGGCTAGTAGCAGCACGATGAGTGGATTTAGGTACGACGATTCTAAGTGAAATAAGTCACACAGAAAAAGACACTTATCATAAGATATCACTTAGAGAGGGAATGTAAAAACCGCTACACTTGAACTGAATTGCAAAACAGAACAGAGTCCCACGTTTAGGAAACACACTATGGCTGCTGAACGGGAAAGGTGAGGTGGGGTGATGCATAAAACAAGGGTTTCAAATTAGCTCCGATACCGTTCCATAAACCCAATATGTAAGAGACAAGACCTATTCCTTTTTCAGTGAACTGGACTCAACACCCCCTATTCACCGCACAAGAATATATCTGACTAGTAAGAATCTTCAAACCTATGTATTGATATCTCTCTGTAAGTGAGTCAAGGGGGTGTAAAGCGGCATAAACACAGCCGTGAAAAGCAGCTAAACCCCATTATAAAAATAAATTACTTTTCAAAACCCGTGAAACAAAGACAGTGAAAGAGAGAGAAATTCTTACAAAATTCGTTCAGGGGCTGTGATGCAACCTGGATTGACCATATCTAGACCCACAGCTGATTGAGACATAAGGGTGGACACTCTTGGGGCTGAGAGGTTCGGTGAGGTTGGGTGAGCCAACGCAGACCCTTTCAAGTAATACTGCATGGTACCCATCCCATGGGTCCCAAATCTCCAGGTTAAAGGGCATCTTCCTACGTCGAAAACAGGCATGAGAAACCCAGAAGATGGTACACCGTGTGATCGGGAAAGGTTTCTAAAACGCACCTCATTTCTCATCTCCTTTGCTCGGGTTCGCCATTCCAGCCGATTTACTAGCCATCTCCCTCCTTGGAGAATCAGCACCTTTAACCTCCTGTTCCGTACAGGTTGCAATTTGTCCTGAGGATGAACGGGAAGAGGGGGAACCAATGAGAGACTAGCTCTAGGTGTTGGGACAGGCACAGGTCACTCTATTTTCCCATCAGGAAGAAGAATTAAGCACAAGCTCAGCCTGCCCCCCAGAACCAGAAGAGGGCCTGAAGCAATCCTGCGCTTTTGCGGCCAGCTCCCAAAAAAGCGAGTTGAAAAATGGAGCTCAGGGGCACTGCAATTCACAAACCTGCAGAGTTTTAAATGATACCTCTCGTCCACAAATATATTAAGGGAAGGCAACGAAGAGGCTTTGAAAGCAAGGCAGAATTGCAGGAAACAGATTTCAGGAGGTAGATTCGAATCGCCTTGAAAGCACATGAAAAGCGGCAAAACGTGGACAATGATGCCCTTGGCCAAAAAGGGCGTATGCGTTTTTTCCTGAATATATTCAGGAAAAAACGCATACGCCCTTTTTGGCCAACCAAGCAACCTGGAAAGGCGAATCAGCGCTCCAAAGAAGTCTCGCTTCCCAGCGGGCAAAAGGGCCATGCGGAAAAAAGTGTCCAAACCAGAAATGCAGGACCGGCCATGGAGAAATGGGAGCCTTGCTACACTGATGGGTGGGATGTAAATTGCCAACAGCCACTCTGGAGAAGTGTACGGTGTGTCCTGAAACATCTAAAAAACACAGCTTGGAGAGCATAGGGCACTTCCACTCATGGCCGTATAAATTGGGAAAACTAAAAATCAGCAAGACACAGGCACCCCAAAGTTTAGGGCTGCTCTGTTGACAAGAACCCCCACTTCATTACACCTTAAATATCCTAGGAAAGAGAAAAATGGATAAAGAAGTTGTGGTCCTCATGTACAATGGAATATCACTCAGCCATGAAATCAACGTCATAAGGCTAGTAGCAGCACGATGAGTGGATTTAGGTACGACGATTCTAAGTGAAATAAGTCACACAGAAAAAGACACTTATCATAAGATATCACTTAGAGAGGGAATGTAAAAACCGCTACACTTGAACTGAATTGCAAAACAGAACAGAGTCCCACGTTTAGGAAACACACTATGGCTGCTGAACGGGAAAGGTGAGGTGGGGTGATGCATAAAACAAGGGTTTCAAATTAGCTCCGATACCGTTCCATAAACCCAATATGTAAGAGACAAGACCTATTCCTTTTTCAGTGAACTGGACTCAACACCCCCTATTCACCGCACAAGAATATATCTGACTAGTAAGAATCTTCAAACCTATGTATTGATATCTCTCTGTAAGTGAGTCAAGGGGGTGTAAAGCGGCATAAACACAGCCGTGAAAAGCAGCTAAACCCCATTATAAAAATAAATTACTTTTCAAAACCCGTGAAACAAAGACAGTGAAAGAGAGAGAAATTCTTACAAAATTCGTTCAGGGGCTGTGATGCAACCTGGATTGACCATATCTAGACCCACAGCTGATTGAGACATAAGGGTGGACACTCTTGGGGCTGAGAGGTTCGGTGAGGTTGGGTGAGCCAACGCAGACCCTTTCAAGTAATACTGCATGGTACCCATCCCATGGGTCCCAAATCTCCAGGTTAAAGGGCATCTTCCTACGTCGAAAACAGGCATGAGAAACCCAGAAGATGGTACACCGTGTGATCGGGAAAGGTTTCTAAAACGCACCTCATTTCTCATCTCCTTTGCTCGGGTTCGCCATTCCAGCCGATTTACTAGCCATCTCCCTCCTTGGAGAATCAGCACCTTTAACCTCCTGTTCCGTACAGGTTGCAATTTGTCCTGAGGATGAACGGGAAGAGGGGGAACCAATGAGAGACTAGCTCTAGGTGTTGGGACAGGCACAGGTCACTCTATTTTCCCATCAGGAAGAAGAATTAAGCACAAGCTCAGCCTGCCCCCCAGAACCAGAAGAGGGCCTGAAGCAATCCTGCGCTTTTGCGGCCAGCTCCCAAAAAAGCGAGTTGAAAAATGGAGCTCAGGGGCACTGCAATTCACAAACCTGCAGAGTTTTAAATGATACCTCTCGTCCACAAATATATTAAGGGAAGGCAACGAAGAGGCTTTGAAAGCAAGGCAGAATTGCAGGAAACAGATTTCAGGAGGTAGATTCGAATCGCCTTGAAAGCACATGAAAAGCGGCAAAACGTGGACAATGATGCCCTTGGCCAAAAAGGGCGTATGCGTTTTTTCCTGAATATATTCAGGAAAAAACGCATACGCCCTTTTTGGCCAACCAAGCAACCTGGAAAGGCGAATCAGCGCTCCAAAGAAGTCTCGCTTCCCAGCGGGCAAAAGGGCCATGCGGAAAAAAGTGTCCAAACCAGAAATGCAGGACCGGCCATGGAGAAATGGGAGCCTTGCTACACTGATGGGTGGGATGTAAATTGCCAACAGCCACTCTGGAGAAGTGTACGGTGTGTCCTGAAACATCTAAAAAACACAGCTTGGAGAGCATAGGGCACTTCCACTCATGGCCGTATAAATTGGGAAAACTAAAAATCAGCAAGACACAGGCACCCCAAAGTTTAGGGCTGCTCTGTTGACAAGAACCCCCACTTCATTACACCTTAAATATCCTAGGAAAGAGAAAAATGGATAAAGAAGTTGTGGTCCTCATGTACAATGGAATATCACTCAGCCATGAAATCAACGTCATAAGGCTAGTAGCAGCACGATGAGTGGATTTAGGTACGACGATTCTAAGTGAAATAAGTCACACAGAAAAAGACACTTATCATAAGATATCACTTCTAGAGGGAATGTAAAAACCGCTACACTTGAACTGAATTGCAAAACAGAACAGAGTCCCACGTTTAGGAAACACACTATGGCTGCTGAACGGGAAAGGTGAGGTGGGGTGATGCATAAAACAAGGGTTTCAAATTAGCTCCGATACCGTTCCATAAACCCAATATGTAAGAGACAAGACCTATTCCTTTTTCAGTGAACTGGACTCAACACCCCCTATTCACCGCACAAGAATATATCTGACTAGTAAGAATCTTCAAACCTATGTATTGATATCTCTCTGTAAGTGAGTCAAGGGGGTGTAAAGCGGCATAAACACAGCCGTGAAAAGCAGCTAAACCCCATTATAAAAATAAATTACTTTTCAAAACCCGTGAAACAAAGACAGTGAAAGAGAGAGAAATTCTTACAAAATTCGTTCAGGGGCTGTGATGCAACCTGGATTGACCATATCTAGACCCACAGCTGATTGAGACATAAGGGTGGACACTCTTGGGGCTGAGAGGTTCGGTGAGGTTGGGTGAGCCAACACAGACCCTTTCAAGTAATACTGCATGGTACCCATCCCATGGGTCCCAAATCTCCAGGTTCAAGGGCATCTTCCTACGTCGAAAACAGGCATGAGAAACCCAGAAGATGGTACACGGTGTGATCGGGAAAGGTTTCTAAAACGCACCTCATTTCTCATCTCCTTTGCTCGGGTTCGCCATTCCAGCCGATTTACTAGCCATCTCCCTCCTTGGAGAATCAGCACCTTTAACCTCCTGTTCCGTACAGGTTGCAATTTGTCCTGAGGATGAAGGGGAAGAGGGGGAACCAATGAGAGACTAGCTCTAGGTGTTGGGACAGGCACAGGTCACTCTATTTTCCCATCAGGAAGAAGAATTAAGCACAAGCTCAGCCTGCCCCCCAGAACGAGAAGAGGGCCTGAAGCAATCCTGCGCTTTTGCGGCCAGCTCCCAAAAAAGCGAGTTGAAAAATGGAGCTCAGGGGCACTGCAATTCACAGACCTGCAGAGTTTTAAATGATACCTCTCGTCCACAAATATATTAAGGGAAGGCAACGAAGAGGCTTTGAAAGCAAGGCAGAATTGCAGGAAACAGATTTCAGGAGGTAGATTCGAATCGCCTTGAAAGCACATGAAAAGCGGCAAAACGTGGACAATGATGCCCTTGGCCAAAAAGGGCGTATGCGTTTTTTCCTGAATATATTCAGGAAAAAACGCATACGCCCTTTTTGGCCAACCAAGCAACCTGGAAAGGCCAATCAGCGCTCCAAAGAAGTCTCGCTTCCCAGCGGGCAAAAGGGCCATGCGGAAAAAAGTGTCCAAACCAGAAATGCAGGACCGGCCATGGAGAAATGGGAACCTTGCTACGCTGATGGGTGGGATGTAAATTGCCAACAGCCACTCTGGAGAAGTGTACGGTGTGTCCTGAAACATCTAAAACACACAGCTTGGAAGGCATAGGGCACTTCCACTCATGGCCGTATAAATTGGGAAAACTAAAAATCAGCAAGACACAGGCACCCCAAAGTTTAGGGCTGCTCTGTGGACAAGAACCCCCACTTCATTACACCTTAAATATCCTAGGAAAGAGAAAAATGGATAAAGAAGTTGTGGTCCTCATGTACAATGGAATATCACTCAGCCATGAAATCAACGTCATAAGGCTAGTAGCAGCACGATGAGTGGATTTAGGTACGACGATTCTAAGTGAAATAAGTCACACAGAAAAAGAAACTTATCATAAGATATCACTTCTAGAGGGAATGTAAAAACCGCTACACTTGAACTGAATTGCAAAACAGAACAGAGTCCCACGTTTAGGACACACACTATGGCTGCTGAACGGGAAAGGTGAGGTGGGGTGATGCATAAAACAAGGGTTTCAAATTAGCTCCGATACCGTTCCATAAACCCAATATGTAAGAGACAAGACCTATTCCTTTTTCAGTGAACTGGACTCAACACCCCCTATTCACCGCACAAGAATATATCTGACTAGTAAGAATCTTCAAACCTATGTATTGATATCTCTCTGTAAGTGAGTCAAGGGGGTGTAAAGCGGCATAAACACAGCCGTGAAAAGCAGCTAAACCCCATTATAAAAATAAATTACTTTTCAAAACCCGTGAAACAAAGACAGTGAAAGAGAGAGAAATTCTTACAAAATTCGTTCAGGGGCTGTGATGCAACCTGGATTGACCATATCTAGACCCACAGCTGATTGAGACATAAGGGTGGACACTCTTGGGGCTGAGAGGTTCGGTGAGGTTGGGTGAGCCAACGCAGACCCTTTCAAGTAATACTGCATGGTACCCATCCCATGGGTCCCAAATCTCCAGGTTCAAGGGCATCTTCCTACGTCGAAAACAGGCATGAGAAACCCAGAAGATGGTACACCGTGTGATCGGGAAAGGTTTCTAAAACGCACCTCATTTCTCATCTCCTTTGCTCGGGTTCGACATTCCAGCCGATTTACTACCCATCTCCCTCCATGGAGAATCAGCACCATTAACCTCCTGTTCCATACAGGTTGCAATTTGTCCTGAGGATGAACGGGAAGAGGGGGAACCAATGAGAGACTAGCTCTAGGTGTTGGGACAGGCACAGGTCACTCTATTTTCCCATCAGGAAGAAGAATTAAGCACAAGCTCAGCCTGCCCCCCAGAACCAGAAGAGGGCCTGAAGCAATCCTGCGCTTTTGCGGCCAGCTCCCAAAAAAGCGAGTTGAAAAATGGAGCTCAGGGGCACTGCAATTCACAAACCTGCAGAGTTTTAAATGATACCTCTCGTCCACAAATATATTAAGGGAAGGCAACGAAGAGGCTTTGAAAGCAAGGCAGAATTGCAGGAAACAGATTTCAGGAGGTAGATTCGAATCGCCTTGAAAGCACATGAAAAGCGGCAAAACGTGGACAATGATGCCCTTGGCCAAAAAGGGCGTATGCGTTTTTTCCTGAATATATTCAGGAAAAAACGCATACGCCCTTTTTGGCCAACCAAGCAACCTGGAAAGGCCAATCAGCGCTCCAAAGAAGTCTCGCTTCGCAGCGGGCAAAAGGGCCATGCGGAAAAAAGTGTCCAAACCAGAAATGCAGGACCGGCCATGGAGAAATGGGAGCCTTGCTACGCTGATGGGTGGGATGTAAATTGCCAACAGCCACTCCGGAGAAGTGTACGGTGTGTTCTGAAACATCTAAAAAACACAGCTTGGAGAGCATAGGGCACTTCCACTCATGGCCGTATAAACTGGGAAAACTAAAAATCAGCAAGACACAGGCACCCCAAAGTTTAGGGCTGCTCTGTGGACAAGAACCCCCACTTCATTACACCTTAAATATCCTAGGAAAGAGAAAAATGGATAAAGAAGTTGTGGTCCTCATGTACAATGGAATATCACTCAGCCATGAAATCAACGTCATAAGGCTAGTAGCAGCACGATGAGTGGATTTAGGTACGACGATTCTAAGTGAAATAAGTCACACAGAAAAAGACACTTATCATAAGATATCACTTAGAGAGGGAATGTAAAAACCGCTACACTTGAACTGAATTGCAAAACAGAACAGAGTCCCACGTTTAGGAAACACACTATGGCTGCTGAACGGGAAAGGTGAGGTGGGGTGATGCATAAAACAAGGGTTTCAAATTAGCTCCGATACCGTTCCATAAACCCAATATGTAAGAGACAAGACCTATTCCTTTTTCAGTGAACTGGACTCAACACCCCCTATTCACCGCACAAGAATATATCTGACTAGTAAGAATCTTCAAACCTATGTATTGATATCTCTCTGTAAGTGAGTCAAGGGGGTGTAAAGCGGCATAAACACAGCCGTGAAAAGCAGCTAAACCCCATTATAAAAATAAATTACTTTTCAAAACCCGTGAAACAAAGACAGTGAAAGAGAGAGAAATTCTTACAAAATTCGTTCAGGGGCTGTGATGCAACCTGGATTGACCATATCTAGACCCACAGCTGATTGAGACATAAGGGTGGACACTCTTGGGGCTGAGAGGTTCGGTGAGGTTGGGTGAGCCAACGCAGACCCTTTCAAGTAATACTGCATGGTACCCATCCCATGGGTCCCAAATCTCCAGGTTAAAGGGCATCTTCCTACGTCGAAAACAGGCATGAGAAACCCAGAAGATGGTACACCGTGTGATCGGGAAAGGTTTCTAAAACGCACCTCATTTCTCATCTCCTTTGCTCGGGTTCGCCATTCCAGCCGATTTACTAGCCATCTCCCTCCTTGGAGAATCAGCACCTTTAACCTCCTGTTCCGTACAGGTTGCAATTTGTCCTGAGGATGAACGGGAAGAGGGGGAACCAATGAGAGACTAGCTCTAGGTGTTGGGACAGGCACAGGTCACTCTATTTTCCCATCAGGAAGAAGAATTAAGCACAAGCTCAGCCTGCCCCCCAGAACCAGAAGAGGGCCTGAAGCAATCCTGCGCTTTTGCGGCCAGCTCCCAAAAAAGCGAGTTGAAAAATGGAGCTCAGGGGCACTGCAATTCACAAACCTGCAGAGTTTTAAATGATACCTCTCGTCCACAAATATATTAAGGGAAGGCAACGAAGAGGCTTTGAAAGCAAGGCAGAATTGCAGGAAACAGATTTCAGGAGGTAGATTCGAATCGCCTTGAAAGCACATGAAAAGCGGCAAAACGTGGACAATGATGCCCTTGGCCAAAAAGGGCGTATGCGTTTTTTCCTGAATATATTCAGGAAAAAACGCATACGCCCTTTTTGGCCAACCAAGCAACCTGGAAAGGCGAATCAGCGCTCCAAAGAAGTCTCGCTTCCCAGCGGGCAAAAGGGCCATGCGGAAAAAAGTGTCCAAACCAGAAATGCAGGACCGGCCATGGAGAAATGGGAGCCTTGCTACACTGATGGGTGGGATGTAAATTGCCAACAGCCACTCTGGAGAAGTGTACGGTGTGTCCTGAAACATCTAAAAAACACAGCTTGGAGAGCATAGGGCACTTCCACTCATGGCCGTATAAATTGGGAAAACTAAAAATCAGCAAGACACAGGCACCCCAAAGTTTAGGGCTGCTCTGTTGACAAGAACCCCCACTTCATTACACCTTAAATATCCTAGGAAAGAGAAAAATGGATAAAGAAGTTGTGGTCCTCATGTACAATGGAATATCACTCAGCCATGAAATCAACGTCATAAGGCTAGTAGCAGCACGATGAGTGGATTTAGGTACGACGATTCTAAGTGAAATAAGTCACACAGAAAAAGACACTTATCATAAGATATCACTTCTAGAGGGAATGTAAAAACCGCTACACTTGAACTGAATTGCAAAACAGAACAGAGTCCCACGTTTAGGAAACACACTATGGCTGCTGAACGGGAAAGGTGAGGTGGGGTGATGCATAAAACAAGGGTTTCAAATTAGCTCCGATACCGTTCCATAAACCCAATATGTAAGAGACAAGACCTATTCCTTTTTCAGTGAACTGGACTCAACACCCCCTATTCACCGCACAAGAATATATCTGACTAGTAAGAATCTTCAAACCTATGTATTGATATCTCTCTGTAAGTGAGTCAAGGGGGTGTAAAGCGGCATAAACACAGCCGTGAAAAGCAGCTAAACCCCATTATAAAAATAAATTACTTTTCAAAACCCGTGAAACAAAGACAGTGAAAGAGAGAGAAATTCTTACAAAATTCGTTCAGGGGCTGTGATGCAACCTGGATTGACCATATCTAGACCCACAGCTGATTGAGACATAAGGGTGGACACTCTTGGGGCTGAGAGGTTCGGTGAGGTTGGGTGAGCCAACACAGACCCTTTCAAGTAATACTGCATGGTACCCATCCCATGGGTCCCAAATCTCCAGGTTCAAGGGCATCTTCCTACGTCGAAAACAGGCATGAGAAACCCAGAAGATGGTACACGGTGTGATCGGGAAAGGTTTCTAAAACGCACCTCATTTCTCATCTCCTTTGCTCGGGTTCGCCATTCCAGCCGATTTACTAGCCATCTCCCTCCTTGGAGAATCAGCACCTTTAACCTCCTGTTCCGTACAGGTTGCAATTTGTCCTGAGGATGAAGGGGAAGAGGGGGAACCAATGAGAGACTAGCTCTAGGTGTTGGGACAGGCACAGGTCACTCTATTTTCCCATCAGGAAGAAGAATTAAGCACAAGCTCAGCCTGCCCCCCAGAACGAGAAGAGGGCCTGAAGCAATCCTGCGCTTTTGCGGCCAGCTCCCAAAAAAGCGAGTTGAAAAATGGAGCTCAGGGGCACTGCAATTCACAGACCTGCAGAGTTTTAAATGATACCTCTCGTCCACAAATATATTAAGGGAAGGCAACGAAGAGGCTTTGAAAGCAAGGCAGAATTGCAGGAAACAGATTTCAGGAGGTAGATTCGAATCGCCTTGAAAGCACATGAAAAGCGGCAAAACGTGGACAATGATGCCCTTGGCCAAAAAGGGCGTATGCGTTTTTTCCTGAATATATTCAGGAAAAAACGCATACGCCCTTTTTGGCCAACCAAGCAACCTGGAAAGGCCAATCAGCGCTCCAAAGAAGTCTCGCTTCCCAGCGGGCAAAAGGGCCATGCGGAAAAAAGTGTCCAAACCAGAAATGCAGGACCGGCCATGGAGAAATGGGAACCTTGCTACGCTGATGGGTGGGATGTAAATTGCCAACAGCCACTCTGGAGAAGTGTACGGTGTGTCCTGAAACATCTAAAACACACAGCTTGGAAGGCATAGGGCACTTCCACTCATGGCCGTATAAATTGGGAAAACTAAAAATCAGCAAGACACAGGCACCCCAAAGTTTAGGGCTGCTCTGTGGACAAGAACCCCCACTTCATTACACCTTAAATATCCTAGGAAAGAGAAAAATGGATAAAGAAGTTGTGGTCCTCATGTACAATGGAATATCACTCAGCCATGAAATCAACGTCATAAGGCTAGTAGCAGCACGATGAGTGGATTTAGGTACGACGATTCTAAGTGAAATAAGTCACACAGAAAAAGAAACTTATCATAAGATATCACTTCTAGAGGGAATGTAAAAACCGCTACACTTGAACTGAATTGCAAAACAGAACAGAGTCCCACGTTTAGGACACACACTATGGCTGCTGAACGGGAAAGGTGAGGTGGGGTGATGCATAAAACAAGGGTTTCAAATTAGCTCCGATACCGTTCCATAAACCCAATATGTAAGAGACAAGACCTATTCCTTTTTCAGTGAACTGGACTCAACACCCCCTATTCACCGCACAAGAATATATCTGACTAGTAAGAATCTTCAAACCTATGTATTGATATCTCTCTGTAAGTGAGTCAAGGGGGTGTAAAGCGGCATAAACACAGCCGTGAAAAGCAGCTAAACCCCATTATAAAAATAAATTACTTTTCAAAACCCGTGAAACAAAGACAGTGAAAGAGAGAGAAATTCTTACAAAATTCGTTCAGGGGCTGTGATGCAACCTGGATTGACCATATCTAGACCCACAGCTGATTGAGACATAAGGGTGGACACTCTTGGGGCTGAGAGGTTCGGTGAGGTTGGGTGAGCCAACGCAGACCCTTTCAAGTAATACTGCATGGTACCCATCCCATGGGTCCCAAATCTCCAGGTTCAAGGGCATCTTCCTACGTCGAAAACAGGCATGAGAAACCCAGAAGATGGTACACCGTGTGATCGGGAAAGGTTTCTAAAACGCACCTCATTTCTCATCTCCTTTGCTCGGGTTCGACATTCCAGCCGATTTACTACCCATCTCCCTCCATGGAGAATCAGCACCATTAACCTCCTGTTCCATACAGGTTGCAATTTGTCCTGAGGATGAACGGGAAGAGGGGGAACCAATGAGAGACTAGCTCTAGGTGTTGGGACAGGCACAGGTCACTCTATTTTCCCATCAGGAAGAAGAATTAAGCACAAGCTCAGCCTGCCCCCCAGAACCAGAAGAGGGCCTGAAGCAATCCTGCGCTTTTGCGGCCAGCTCCCAAAAAAGCGAGTTGAAAAATGGAGCTCAGGGGCACTGCAATTCACAAACCTGCAGAGTTTTAAATGATACCTCTCGTCCACAAATATATTAAGGGAAGGCAACGAAGAGGCTTTGAAAGCAAGGCAGAATTGCAGGAAACAGATTTCAGGAGGTAGATTCGAATCGCCTTGAAAGCACATGAAAAGCGGCAAAACGTGGACAATGATGCCCTTGGCCAAAAAGGGCGTATGCGTTTTTTCCTGAATATATTCAGGAAAAAACGCATACGCCCTTTTTGGCCAACCAAGCAACCTGGAAAGGCCAATCAGCGCTCCAAAGAAGTCTCGCTTCGCAGCGGGCAAAAGGGCCATGCGGAAAAAAGTGTCCAAACCAGAAATGCAGGACCGGCCATGGAGAAATGGGAGCCTTGCTACGCTGATGGGTGGGATGTAAATTGCCAACAGCCACTCCGGAGAAGTGTACGGTGTGTTCTGAAACATCTAAAAAACACAGCTTGGAGAGCATAGGGCACTTCCACTCATGGCCGTATAAACTGGGAAAACTAAAAATCAGCAAGACACAGGCACCCCAAAGTTTAGGGCTGCTCTGTGGACAAGAACCCCCACTTCATTACACCTTAAATATCCTAGGAAAGAGAAAAATGGATAAAGAAGTTGTGGTCCTCATGTACAATGGAATATCACTCAGCCATGAAATCAACGTCATAAGGCTAGTAGCAGCACGATGAGTGGATTTAGGTACGACGATTCTAAGTGAAATAAGTCACACAGAAAAAGACACTTATCATAAGATATCACTTCTAGAGGGAATGTAAAAACCGCTACAATTGAACTGAATTGCAAAACAGAACAGAGTCCCACGTTTAGGAAACACACTATGGCTGCTGAACGGGAAAGGTGAGGTGGGATGATGCATAAAACAAGGGTTTCAAATTAGCTCCGATACCGTTCCATAAACCCAATATGTAAGAGACAAGACCTATTCCTTTTTCAGTGAACTGGACTCAACACCCCCTATTCACCGCACAAGAATATATCTGACTAGTAAGAATCTTCAAACCTATGTATTGATATCTCTCTGTAAGTGAGTCAAGGGGGTGTAAAGCGGCATAAACACAGCCGTGAAAAGCAGCTAAACCCCATTATAAAAATAAATTACTTTTCAAAACCCGTGAAACAAAGACAGTGAAAGAGAGAGAAATTCTTACAAAATTCGTTCAGGGGCTGTGATGCAACCTGGATTGACCATATCTAGACCCACAGCTGATTGAGACATAAGGGTGGACACTCTTGGGGCTGAGAGGTTCGGTGAGGTTGGGTGAGCCAACGCAGACCCTTTCAAGTAATACTGCATGGTACCCATCCCATGGGTCCCAAATCTCCAGGTTCAAGGGCATCTTCCTACATCGAAAACAGGCATGAGAAACCCAGAAGATGGTACACGGTGTGATCGGGAAAGGTTTCTAAAACGCACCTCATTTCTCATCTCCTTTGCTCGGGTTCGCCATTCCAGCCGATTTACTAGCCATCTCCCTCCTTGGAGAATCAGCACCTTTAACCTCCTGTTCCGTACAGGTTGCAATTTGTCCTGAGGATGAAGGGGAAGAGGGGGAACCAATGAGAGACTAGCTCTAGGTGTTGGGACAGGCACAGGTCACTCTATTTTCCCATCAGGAAGAAGAATTAAGCACAAGCTCAGCCTGCCCCCCAGAACGAGAAGAGGGCCTGAAGCAATCCTGCGCTTTTGCGGCCAGCTCCCAAAAAAGCGAGTTGAAAAATGGAGCTCAGGGGCACTGCAATTCACAGACCTGCAGAGTTTTAAATGATACCTCTCGTCCACAAATATATTAAGGGAAGGCAACGAAGAGGCTTTGAAAGCAAGGCAGAATTGCAGGAAACAGATTTCAGGAGGTAGATTCGAATCGCCTTGAAAGCACATGAAAAGCGGCAAAACGTGGACAATGATGCCCTTGGCCAAAAAGGGCGTATGCGTTTTTTCCTGAGTATATTCAGGAAAAAACGCATACGCCCTTTTTGGCCAACCAAGCAACCTGGAAAGGCCAATCAGCGCTCCAAAGAAGTCTCGCTTCCCAGCGGGCAAAAGGGCCATGCGGAAAAAAGTGTCCAAACCAGAAATGCAGGACCGGCCATGGAGAAATGGGAGCCTTGCTACGCTGATGGGTGGGATGTAAATTGCCAACAGCCACTCTGGAGAAGTGTACGGTGTGTCCTGAAACATCTAAAAAACACAGCTTGGAGAGCATAGGGCACTTCCACTCATGGCCGTATAAATTGGGAAAACTAAAAATCAGCAAGACACAGGCACCCCAAAGTTTAGGGCTGCTCTGTTGACAAGAACCCCCACTTCATTACACCTTAAATATCCTAGGAAAGAGAAAAATGGATAAAGAAGTTGTGGTCCTCATGTACAATGGAATATCACTCAGCCATGAAATCAACGTCATAAGGCTAGTAGCAGCACGATGAGTGGATTTAGGTACGACGATTCTAAGTGAAATAAGTCACACAGAAAAAGACACTTATCATAAGATATCACTTCTAGAGGGAATGTAAAAACCGCTACACTTGAACTGAATTGCAAAACAGAACAGAGTCCCACGTTTAGGAAACACACTATGGCTGCTGAACGGGAAAGGTGAGGTGGGGTGATGCATAAAACAAGGGTTTCAAATTAGCTCCGATACCGTTCCATAAACCCAATATGTAAGAGACAAGACCTATTCCTTTTTCAGTGAACTGGACTCAACACCCCCTATTCACCGCACAAGAATATATCTGACTAGTAAGAATCTTCAAACCTATGTATTGATATCTCTCTGTAAGTGAGTCAAGGGGGTGTAAAGCGGCATAAACACAGCCGTGAAAAGCAGCTAAACCCCATTATAAAAATAAATTACTTTTCAAAACCCGTGAAACAAAGACAGTGAAAGAGAGAGAAATTCTTACAAAATTCGTTCAGGGGCTGTGATGCAACCTGGATTGACCATATCTAGACCCACAGCTGATTGAGACATAAGGGTGGACACTCTTGGGGCTGAGAGGTTCGGTGAGGTTGGGTGAGCCAACGCAGACCCTTTCAAGTAATACTGCATGGTAGCCATCCCATGGGTCCCAAATCTCCAGGTTCAAGGGCATCTTCCTACATCGAAAACAGGCATGAGAAACCCAGAAGATGGTACACCGTGTGATCGGGAAAGGTTTCTAAAACGCACCTCATTTCTCATCTCCTTGGCTCGGGTTCGCCATTCCAGCCGATTTACTAGCCATCTTCCTCCTTGGAGAATCAGCACCTTTAACCTCCTGTTCCGTACAGGTTGCAATTTGTCCTGATGATGAACGGGAAGAGGGGGAACCAATGAGAGACTAGCTCTAGGTGTTGGGACAGGCACAGGTCACTCTATTTTCCCATCAGGAAGAAGAATTAAGCACAAGCGCAGCCTGCCCCCCAGAACCAGAAGAGGGCCTGAAGCAATCCTGCGCTTTTGCGGCCAGCTCCCAAAAAAGCGAGTTGAAAAATGGAGCTCAGGGGCACTGCAATTCACAAACCTGCAGAGTTTTAAATGATAACTCTCGTCCACAAATATATTAAGGGAAGGCAACGAAGAGGCTTTGAAAACAAGGCAGAATTGCAGGAAACAGATTTCAGGAGGTAGATTTGAATCGCCTTGAAAGCACATGAAAAGCGGCAAAACGTGGACAATGATGCCCTTGGCCAAAAGGGGCGTATGCGTTTTTTCCTGAATATATTCAGGAAAAAACGCATACGCCCTTTTTGGCCAACCAAGCAACCTGGAAAGGCAAATCAGCGCTCCAAAGAAGTCTCGCTTCCCAGCGGGCAAAAGGGCCATGCGGAAAAAAGTGTCCAAACCAGAAATGCAGGACCGGCCATGGAGAAATGGGAGCCTTGCTACGCTGATGGGTGGGATGTAAATTGCCAACAGCCACTCTGGAGAAGTGTACGGTGTGTTCTGAAACATCTAAAAAACACAGCTTGGAGAGCATAGGGCACTTCCACTCATGGCCGTATAAATAGGGAAAACTAAAAAGCAGCAAGACACAGGCACTCCAAAGTATAGAGCTGCTCTGTTGACAAGAACCCACACTTCATTACACCCTAAATATCCTAGGAAAGAGAAAAATGCATAAAGAAGTTGTGGTCCTCATGTACAATGGAATATCACTCAGCCATGAAATCAACGTCATAAGGCTAGTAGCAGCACGATGAGTGGATTTAGGTACGACGATTCTAAGTGAAATAAGTCACACAGAAAAAGACACTTATCATAAGATATCACTTCTAGAGGGAATGTAAAAACCGCTACACTTGAACTGAATTGCAAAACAGAACAGAGTCACACGTTTAGAAAACACACTATGGCTGCTGAACGGGCAAGGTGAGGTGGGGTGATGCATAAAACAAGGGTTTCAAATTAGCTCAGATACCGTTCCATAAACCCAATATGTAACAGACAAGACCTATTCCTTTTTCAGTGAACTGGACTCAACACCCCCTATTCACCGCACAAGAATATATCTGACTAGTAAGAATCTTCAAACCTATGTATTGATATCTCTCTGTAAGTGAGTCAAGGGGGTGTAAAGCGCCATAAACAGAGCCGTGAAAAGCAGCTAAACCCCATTATAAAAATAAATTACTTTTCAAAACCAGTGAAACAAAGACAGTGAAAGAGAGAGAAATTCTTACAAAATTCGTTCAGGGGCTGTGATGCAACCTGGATTGACCATATCTAGACCCACAGCTGATTGAGACATAAGGGTGGACACTCTTGGGGCTGAGAGGTTCGGTGAGGTTGGGTGAGCCAACGCAGACCCTTTCAAGTAATACTGCATGGTAGCCATCCCATGGGTCCCAAATCTCCAGGTTCAAGGGCATCTTCCTACATCGAAAACAGGCATGAGAAACCCAGAAGATGGTACACCGTGTGATCGGGAAAGGTTTCTAAAACGCACCTCATTTCTCATCTCCTTGGCTCGGGTTCGCCATTCCAGCCGATTTACTAGCCATCTTCCTCCTTGGAGAATCAGCACCTTTAACCTCCTGTTCCGTACAGGTTGCAATTTGTCCTGATGATGAACGGGAAGAGGGGGAACCAATGAGAGACTAGCTCTAGGTGTTGGGACAGGCACAGGTCACTCTATTTTCCCATCAGGAAGAAGAATTAAGCACAAGCGCAGCCTGCCCCCCAGAACTAGAAGAGGGCCTGAAGCAATCCTGCGCTTTTGCGGCCAGCTCCCAAAAAAGCGAGTTGAAAAATGGAGCTCAGGGGCACTGAAATTCACAAACCTGCAGAGTTTTAAATGATAACTCTCGTCCACAAATATATTAAGGGAAGGCAACGAAGAGGCTTTGAAAACAAGGCAGAATTGCAGGAAACAGATTTCAGGAGGTAGATTTGAATCGCCTTGAAAGCACATGAAAAGCGGCAAAACGTGGACAATGATGCCCTTGGCCAAAAAGGGCGTATGCGTTTTTTCCTGAATATATTCAGGAAAAAACGCATACGCCCTTTTTGGCCAACCAAGCAACCTGGAAAGGCAAATCAGCGCTCCAAAGAAGTCTCGCTTCCCAGCGGGCAAAAGGGCCATGCGGAAAAAAGTGTCCAAACCAGAAATGCAGGACCGGCCATGGAGAAATGGGAGCCTTGCTACGCTGATGGGTGGGATGTAAATTGCCAACAGCCACTCTGGAGAAGTGTACGGTGTGTTCTGAAACATCTAAAAAACACAGCTTGGAGAGCATAGGGCACTTCCACTCATGGCCGTATAAATTGGGAAAACTAAAAAGCAGCAAGACACAGGCACTCCAAAGTATAGAGCTGCTCTGTTGACAAGAACCCACACTTCATTACACCCTAAATATCCTAGGAAAGAGAAAAATGGATAAAGAAGTTGTGGTCCTCATGTACAATGGAATATCACTCAGCCATGAAATCAACGTCATAAGGCTAGTAGCAGCACGATGAGTGGATTTAGGTACGACGATTCTAAGTGAAATAAGTCACACAGAAAAAGACACTTATCATAAGATATCACTTCTAGAGGGAATGTAAAAACCGCTACACTTGAACTGAATTGCAAAACAGAACAGAGTCACAAGTTTAGAAAACACACTATGGCTGCTGAACGGGCAAGGTGAGGTGGGGTGATGCATAAAACAAGGGTTTCAAATTAGCTCAGATACCGTTCCATAAACCCAATATGTAACAGACAAGACCTATTCCTTTTTCAGTGAACTGGACTCAACACCCCCTATTCACCGCACAAGAATATATCTGACTAGTAAGAATCTTCAAACCTATGTATTGATATCTCTCTGTAAGTGAGTCAAGGGGGTGTAAAGCGCCATAAACAGAGCCGTGAAAAGCAGCTAAACCCCATTATAAAAATAACTTACTTTTCAAAACCAGTGAAACAAAGACAGTGAAAGAGAGAGAAATTCTTACAAAATTCGTTCAGGGGCTGTGATGCAACCTGGATTGACCATATCTAGACCCACAGCTGATTGAGACATAAGGGTGGACACTCTTGGGGCTGAGAGGTTCGGTGAGGTTGGGTGAGCCAACGCAGACCCTTTCAAGTAATACTGCATGGTACCCATCCCATGGGTCCCAAATCTCCAGGTTCAAGGGCATCTTCCTACATCGAAAACAGGCATGAGAAACCCAGAAGATGGTACACCGTGTGATCGGGAAAGGTTTCTAAAACGCACCTCATTTCTCATCTCCTTGGCTCGGGTTCGCCATTCCAGCCGATTTACTAGCCATCTTCCTCCTTGGAGAATCAGCACCTTTAACCTCCTGTTCCGTACAGGTTGCAATTTGTCCTGATGATGAACGGGAAGAGGGGGAACCAATGAGAGACTAGCTCTAGGTGTTGGGACAGGCACAGGTCACTCTATTTTCCCATCAGGAAGAAGAATTAAGCACAAGCGCAGCCTGCCCCCCAGAACCAGAAGAGGGCCTGAAGCAATCCTGCGCTTTTGCGGCCAGCTCCCAAAAAAGCGAGTTGAAAAATGGAGCTCAGGAGCACTGCAATTCACAAACCTGCAGAGTTTTAAATGATAACTCTCGTCCACAAATATATTAAGGGAAGGCAACGAAGAGGCTTTGAAAACAAGGCAGAATTGCAGGAAACAGATTTCAGGAGGTAGATTTGAATCGCCTTGAAAGCACATGAAAAGCGGCAAAACGTGGACAATGATGCCCTTGGCCAAAAGGGGCGTATGCGTTTTTTCCTGAATATATTCAGGAAAAAACGCATACGCCCTTTTTGGCCAACCAAGCAACCTGGAAAGGCAAATCAGCGCTCCAAAGAAGTCTCGCTTCCCAGCGGGCAAAAGGGCCATGCGGAAAAAAGTGTCCAAACCAGAAATGCAGGACCGGCCATGGAGAAATGGGAGCCTTGCTACGCTGATGGGTGGGATGTAAATTGCCAACAGCCACTCTGGAGAAGTGTACGGTGTGTTCTGAAACATCTAAAAAACACAGCTTGGAGAGCATAGGGCACTTCCACTCATGGCCGTATAAATAGGGAAAACTAAAAAGCAGCAAGACACAGGCACTCCAAAGTATAGAGCTGCTCTGTTGACAAGAACCCACACTTCATTACACCCTAAATATCCTAGGAAAGAGAAAAATGCATAAAGAAGTTGTGGTCCTCATGTACAATGGAATATCACTCAGCCATGAAATCAACGTCATAAGGCTAGTAGCAGCACGATGAGTGGATTTAGGTACGACGATTCTAAGTGAAATAAGTCACACAGAAAAAGACACTTATCATAAGATATCACTTCTAGAGGGAATGTAAAAACCGCTACACTTGAACTGAATTGCAAAACAGAACAGAGTCACACGTTTAGAAAACACACTATGGCTGCTGAACGGGCAAGGTGAGGTGGGGTGATGCATAAAACAAGGGTTTCAAATTAGCTCAGATACCGTTCCATAAACGAAATATGTAACAGACAAGACCTATTCCTTTTTCAGTGAACTGGACTCAACACCCCCTATTCACCGCACAAGAATATATCTGACTAGTAAGAATCTTCAAACCTATGTATTGATATCTCTCTGTAAGTGAGTCAAGGGGGTGTAAAGCGGCATAAACACAGCCGTGAAAAGCAGCTAAACCCCATTATAAAAATAAATTACTTTTCAAAACCCGTGAAACAAAGACAGTGAAAGAGAGAGAAATTCTTACAAAATTCGTTCAGGGGCTGTGATGCAACCTGGATTGACCATATCTAGACCCACAGCTGATTGAGACATAAGGGTGGACACTCTTGGGGCTGAGAGGTTCGGTGAGGTTGGGTGAGCCAACGCAGACCCTTTCAAGTAATACTGCATGGTACCCATCCCATGGGTCCCAAATCTCCAGGTTCAAGGGCATCTTCCTACGTCGAAAACAGGCATGAGAAACCCAGAAGATGGTACACGGTGTGATCGGGAAAGGTTTTTAAAACGCACCTCATTTCTCATCTCCTTTGCTCGGGTTCGCCATTCCAGCCGATTTACTAGCCATCTCCCTCCTTGGAGAATCAGCACCTTTAACCTCCTGTTCCGTACAGGTTGCAATTTGTCCTGAGGATGAACGGGAAGAGGGGGAACCAATGAGAGACTAGCTCTAGGTGTTGGGACAGGCACAGGTCACTCTATTTTCCCATCAGGAAGAAGAATTAAGCACAAGCGCAGCCTGCCCCCCAGAACCAGAAGAGGGCCTGAAGCAATCCTGCGCTTTTGCGGCCAGCTCCCAAAAAAGCGAGTTGAAAAATGGAGCTCAGGGGCACTGCAATTCACAAACCTGCAGAGTTTTAAATGATAACTCTCGTCCACAAATATATTAAGGGAAGGCAACGAAGAGGCTTTGAAAACAAGGCAGAATTGCAGGAAACAGATTTCAGGAGGTAGATTTGAATCGCCTTGAAAGCACATGAAAAGCGGCAAAACGTGGACAATGATGCCCTTGGCCAAAAGGGGCATATGCGTTTTTTCCTGAATATATTCAGGAAAAAACGCATACGCCCCTTTTGGCCAACCAAGCAACCTGGAAAGGCAAATCAGCGCTCCAAAGAAGTCTCGCTTCCCAGCGGGCAAAAGGGCCATGCGGAAAAAAGTGTCCAAACCAGAAATGCAGGACCGGCCATGGAGAAATGGGAGCCTTGCTACGCTGATGGGTGGGATGTAAATTGCCAACAGCCACTCTGGAGAAGTGTACGGTGTGTTCTGAAACATCTAAAAAACACAGCTTGGAGAGCATAGGGCACTTCCACTCATGGCCGTATAAATAGGGAAAACTAAAAAGCAGCAAGACACAGGCACTCCAAAGTATAGAGCTGCTCTGTTGACAAGAACCCACACTTCATTACACCCTAAATATCCTAGGAAAGAGAAAAATGCATAAAGAAGTTGTGGTCCTCATGTACAATGGAATATCACTCAGCCATGAAATCAACGTCATAAGGCTAGTAGCAGCACGATGAGTGGATTTAGGTACGACGATTCTAAGTGAAATAAGTCACACAGAAAAAGACACTTATCATAAGATATCACTTCTAGAGGGAATGTAAAAACCGCTACACTTGAACTGAATTGCAAAACAGAACAGAGTCACACGTTTAGAAAACACACTATGGCTGCTGAACGGGCAAGGTGAGGTGGGGTGATGCATAAAACAAGGGTTTCAAATTAGCTCAGATACCGTTCCATAAACCCAATATGTAACAGACAAGACCTATTCCTTTTTCAGTGAACTGGACTCAACACCCCCTATTCACCGCACAAGAATATATCTGACTAGTAAGAATCTTCAAACCTATGTATTGATATCTCTCTGTAAGTGAGTCAAGGGGGTGTAAAGCGCCATAAACACAGCCGTGAAAAGCAGCTAAACCCCATTATAAAAATAAATTACTTTTCAAAACCAGTGAAACAAAGACAGTGAAAGAGAGAGAAATTCTTACAAAATTCGTTCAGGGGCTGTGATGCAACCTGGATTGACCATATCTAGACCCACAGCTGATTGAGACATAAGGGTGGACACTCTTGGGGCTGAGAGGTTCGGTGAGGTTGGGTGAGCCAACGCAGACCCTTTCAAGTAATACTGCATGGTAGCCATCCCATGGGTCCCAAATCTCCAGGTTCAAGGGCATCTTCCTACATCGAAAACAGGCATGAGAAACCCAGAAGATGGTACACCGTGTGATCGGGAAAGGTTTCTAAAACGCACCTCATTTCTCATCTCCTTGGCTCGGGTTCGCCATTCCAGCCGATTTACTAGCCATCTTCCTCCTTGGAGAATCAGCACCTTTAACCTCCTGTGCCGTACAGGTTGCAATTTGTCCTGATGATGAACGGGAAGAGGGGGAACCAATGAGAGACTAGCTCTAGGTGTTGGGACAGGCACAGGTCACTCTATTTTCCCATCAGGAAGAAGAATTAAGCACAAGCGCAGCCTGCCCCCCAGAACCAGAAGAGGGCCTGAAGCAATCCTGCGCTTTTGCGGCCAGCTCCCAAAAAAGCGAGTTGAAAAATGGAGCTCAGGAGCACTGCAATTCACAAACCTGCAGAGTTTTAAATGATAACTCTCGTCCACAAATATATTAAGGGAAGGCAACGAAGAGGCTTTGAAAACAAGGCAGAATTGCAGGAAACAGATTTCAGGAGGTAGATTTGAATCGCCTTGAAAGCACATGAAAAGCGGCAAAACGTGGACAATGATGCCCTTGGCCAAAAGGGGCGTATGCGTTTTTTCCTGAATATATTCAGGAAAAAACGCATACGCCCTTTTTGGCCAACCAAGCAACCTGGAAAGGCAAATCAGCGCTCCAAAGAAGTCTCGCTTCCCAGCGGGCAAAAGGGCCATGCGGAAAAAAGTGTCCAAACCAGAAATGCAGGACCGGCCATGGAGAAATGGGAGCCTTGCTACGCTGATGGGTGGGATGTAAATTGCCAACAGCCACTCTGGAGAAGTGTACGGTGTGTTCTGAAACATCTAAAAAACACAGCTTGGAGAGCATAGGGCACTTCCACTCATGGCCGTATAAATAGGGAAAACTAAAAAGCAGCAAGACACAGGCACTCCAAAGTATAGAGCTGCTCTGTTGACAAGAACCCACACTTCATTACACCCTAAATATCCTAGGAAAGAGAAAAATGCATAAAGAAGTTGTGGTCCTCATGTACAATGGAATATCACTCAGCCATGAAATCAACGTCATAAGGCTAGTAGCAGCACGATGAGTGGATTTAGGTACGACGATTCTAAGTGAAATAAGTCACACAGAAAAAGACACTTATCATAAGATATCACTTCTAGAGGGAATGTAAAAACCGCTACACTTGAACTGAATTGCAAAACAGAACAGAGTCACACGTTTAGAAAACACACTATGGCTGCTGAACGGGCAAGGTGAGGTGGGGTGATGCATAAAACAAGGGTTTCAAATTAGCTCAGATACCGTTCCATAAACCCAATATGTAACAGACAAGACCTATTCCTTTTTCAGTGAACTGGACTCAACACCCCCTATTCACCGCACAAGAATATATCTGACTAGTAAGAATCTTCAAACCTATGTATTGATATCTCTCTGTAAGTGAGTCAAGGGGGTGTAAAGCGGCATAAACACAGCCGTGAAAAGCAGCTAAACCCCATTATAAAAATAACTTACTTTTCAAAACCAGTGAAACAAAGACAGTGAAAGAGAGAGAAATTCTTACAAAATTCGTTCAGGGGCTGTGATGCAACCTGGATTGACCATATCTAGACCCACAGCTGATTGAGACATAAGGGTGGACACTCTTGGGGCTGAGAGGTTCGGTGAGGTTGGGTGAGCCAACGCAGACCCTTT
This sequence comes from Balaenoptera acutorostrata, assembly GCF_949987535.1. Lineage (NCBI taxonomy): Eukaryota > Metazoa > Chordata > Mammalia > Artiodactyla > Balaenopteridae > Balaenoptera > Balaenoptera acutorostrata. The sequence goes on from NW_026646682.1 coordinate 290,939, forward strand.
CAAGTAATACTGCATGGTAGCCATCCCATGGGTCCCAAATCTCCAGGTTCAAGGGCATCTTCCTACATCGAAAACAGGCATGAGAAACCCAGAAGATGGTACACCGTGTGATCGGGAAAGGTTTCTAAAACGCACCTCATTTCTCATCTCCTTGGCTCGGGTTCGCCATTCCAGCCGATTTACTAGCCATCTTCCTCCTTGGAGAATCAGCACCTTTAACCTCCTGTTCCGTACAGGTTGCAATTTGTCCTGATGATGAACGGGAAGAGGGGGAACCAATGAGAGACTAGCTCTAGGTGTTGGGACAGGCACAGGTCACTCTATTTTCCCATCAGGAAGAAGAATTAAGCACAAGCGCAGCCTGCCCCCCAGAACCAGAAGAGGGCCTGAAGCAATCCTGCGCTTTTGCGGCCAGCTCCCAAAAAAGCGAGTTGAAAAATGGAGCTCAGGAGCACTGCAATTCACAAACCTGCAGAGTTTTAAATGATAACGCTCGTCCACAAATATATTAAGGGAAGGCAACGAAGAGGCTTTGAAAACAAGGCAGAATTGCAGGAAACAGATTTCAGGAGGTAGATTTGAATCGCCTTGAAAGCACATGAAAAGCGGCAAAACGTGGACAATGATGCCCTTGGCCAAAAGGGGCGTATGCGTTTTTTCCTGAATATATTCAGGAAAAAACGCATACGCCCTTTTTGGCCAACCAAGCAACCTGGAAAGGCAAATCAGCGCTCCAAAGAAGTCTCGCTTCCCAGCGGGCAAAAGGGCCATGCGGAAAAAAGTGTCCAAACCAGAAATGCAGGACCGGCCATGGAGAAATGGGAGCCTTGCTATGCTGATGGGTGGGATGTAAATTGCCAACAGCCACTCTGGAGAAGTGTACGGTGTGTTCTGAAACATCTAAAAAACACAGCTTGGAGAGCATAGGGCACTTCCACTCATGGCCGTATAAATAGGGAAAACTAAAAAGCAGCAAGACACAGGCACTCCAAAGTATAGAGCTGCTCTGTTGACAAGAACCCACACTTCATTACACCCTAAATATCCTAGGAAAGAGAAAAATGCATAAAGAAGTTGTGGTCCTCATGTACAATGGAATATCACTCAGCCATGAAATCAACGTCATAAGGCTAGTAGCAGCACGATGAGTGGATTTAGGTACGACGATTCTAAGTGAAATAAGTCACACAGAAAAAGACACTTATCATAAGATATCACTTCTAGAGGGAATGTAAAAACCGCTACACTTGAACTGAATTGCAAAACAGAACAGAGTCACACGTTTAGAAAACACACTATGGCTGCTGAACGGGCAAGGTGAGGTGGGGTGATGCATAAAACAAGGGTTTCAAATTAGCTCAGATACCGTTCCATAAACCCAATATGTAACAGACAAGACCTATTCCTTTTTCAGTGAACTGGACTCAACACCCCCTATTCACCGCACAAGAATATATCTGACTAGTAAGAATCTTCAAACCTATGTATTGATATCTCTCTGTAAGTGAGTCAAGGGGGTGTAAAGCGGCATAAACACAGCCGTGAAAAGCAGCTAAACCCCATTATAAAAATAAATTACTTTTCAAAACCCGTGAAACAAAGACAGTGAAAGAGAGAGAAATTCTTACAAAATTCGTTCAGGGGCTGTGATGCAACCTGGATTGACCATATCTAGACCCACAGCTGATTGAGACATAAGGTTGGACACTCTTGGGGCTGAGAGGTTCGGTGAGGTTGGGTGAGCCAACGCAGACCCTTTCAAGTAATACTGCATGGTAGCCATCCCATGGGTCCCAAATCTCCAGGTTCAAGGGCATCTTCCTACATCGAAAACAGGCATGAGAAACCCAGAAGATGGTACACCGTGTGATCGGGAAAGGTTTCTAAAACGCACCTCATTTCTCATCTCCTTGGCTCGGGTTCGCCATTCCAGCCGATTTACTAGCCATCTTCCTCCTTGGAGAATCAGCACCTTTAACCTCCTGTGCCGTACAGGTTGCAATTTGTCCTGATGATGAACGGGAAGAGGGGGAACCAATGAGAGACTAGCTCTAGGTGTTGGGACAGGCACAGGTCACTCTATTTTCCCATCAGGAAGAAGAATTAAGCACAAGCGCAGCCTGCCCCCCAGAACCAGAAGAGGGCCTGAAGCAATCCTGCGCTTTTGCGGCCAGCTCCCAAAAAAGCGAGTTGAAAAATGGAGCTCAGGAGCACTGCAATTCACAAACCTGCAGAGTTTTAAATGATAACTCTCGTCCACAAATATATTAAGGGAAGGCAACGAAGAGGCTTTGAAAACAAGGCAGAATTGCAGGAAACAGATTTCAGGAGGTAGATTTGAATCGCCTTGAAAGCACATGAAAAGCGGCAAAACGTGGACAATGATGCCCTTGGCCAAAAGGGGCGTATGCGTTTTTTCCTGAATATATTCAGGAAAAAACGCATACGCCCTTTTTGGCCAACCAAGCAACCTGGAAAGGCAAATCAGCGCTCCAAAGAAGTCTCGCTTCCCAGCGGGCAAAAGGGCCATGCGGAAAAAAGTGTCCAAACCAGAAATGCAGGACCGGCCATGGAGAAATGGGAGCCTTGCTACGCTGATGGGTGGGATGTAAATTGCCAACAGCCACTCTGGAGAAGTGTACGGTGTGTTCTGAAACATCTAAAAAACACAGCTTGGAGAGCATAGGGCACTTCCACTCATGGCCGTATAAATAGGGAAAATTAAAAAGCAGCAAGACACAGGCACTCCAAAGTATAGAGCTGCTCTGTTGACAAGAACCCACACTTCATTACACCCTAAATATCCTAGGAAAGAGAAAAATGCATAAAGAAGATGTGGTCCTCATGTACAATGGAATATCACTCAGCCATGAAATCAACGTCATAAGGCTAGTAGCAGCACGATGAGTGGATTTAGGTACGACGATTCTAAGTGAAATAAGTCACACAGAAAAAGACACTTATCATAAGATATCACTTCTAGAGGGAATGTAAAAACCGCTACACTTGAACTGAATTGCAAAACAGAACAGAGTCACACGTTTAGAAAACACACTATGGCTGCTGAACGGGCAAGGTGAGGTGGGGTGATGCATAAAACAAGGGTTTCAAATTAGCTCAGATACCGTTCCATAAACCCAATATGTAACAGACAAGACCTATTCCTTTTTCAGTGAACTGGACTCAACACCCCCTATTCACCGCACAAGAATATATCTGACTAGTAAGAATCTTCAAACCTATGTATTGATATCTCTCTGTAAGTGAGTCAAGGGGGTGTAAAGCGGCATAAACACAGCCGTGAAAAGCAGCTAAACCCCATTATAAAAATAACTTACTTTTCAAAACCAGTGAAACAAAGACAGTGAAAGAGAGAGAAATTCTTACAAAATTCGTTCAGGGGCTGTGATGCAACCTGGATTGACCATATCTAGACCCACAGCTGATTGAGACATAAGGGTGGACACTCTTGGGGCTGAGAGGTTCGGTGAGGTTGGGTGAGCCAACGCAGACCCTTTCAAGTAATACTGCATGGTAGCCATCCATGGGTCCCAAATCTCCAGGTTCAAGGGCATCTTCCTACATCGAAAACAGGCATGAGAAACCCAGAAGATGGTACACCGTGTGATCGGGAAAGGTTTCTAAAACGCACCTCATTTCTCATCTCCTTGGCTCGGGTTCGCCATTCCAGCCGATTTACTAGCCATCTTCCTCCTTGGAGAATCAGCACCTTTAACCTCCTGTTCCGTACAGGTTGCAATTTGTCCTGATGATGAACGGGAAGAGGGGGAACCAATGAGAGACTAGCTCTAGGTGTTGGGACAGGCACAGGTCACTCTATTTTCCCATCAGGAAGAAGAATTAAGCACAAGCGCAGCCTGCCCCCCAGAACCAGAAGAGGGCCTGAAGCAATCCTGCGCTTTTGCGGCCAGCTCCCAAAAAAGCGAGTTGAAAAATGGAGCTCAGGAGCACTGCAATTCACAAACCTGCAGAGTTTTAAATGATAACTCTCGTCCACAAATATATTAAGGGAAGGCAACGAAGAGGCTTTGAAAACAAGGCAGAATTGCAGGAAACAGATTTCAGGAGGTAGATTTGAATCGCCTTGAAAGCACATGAAAAGCGGCAAAACGTGGACAATGATGCCCTTGGCCAAAAGGGGCGTATGCGTTTTTTCCTGAATATATTCAGGAAAAAACGCATACGCCCTTTTTGGCCAACCAAGCAACCTGGAAAGGCAAATCAGCGCTCCAAAGAAGTCTCGCTTCCCAGCGGGCAAAAGGGCCATGCGGAAAAAAGTGTCCAAACCAGAAATGCAGGACCGGCCATGGAGAAATGGGAGCCTTGCTATGCTGATGGGTGGGATGTAAATTGCCAACAGCCACTCTGGAGAAGTGTACGGTGTGTTCTGAAACATCTAAAAAACACAGCTTGGAGAGCATAGGGCACTTCCACTCATGGCCGTATAAATAGGGAAAACTAAAAAGCAGCAAGACACAGGCACTCCAAAGTATAGAGCTGCTCTGTTGACAAGAACCCACACTTCATTACACCCTAAATATCCTAGGAAAGAGAAAAATGCATAAAGAAGTTGTGGTCCTCATGTACAATGGAATATCACTCAGCCATGAAATCAACGTCATAAGGCTAGTAGCAGCACGATGAGTGGATTTAGGTACGACGATTCTAAGTGAAATAAGTCACACAGAAAAAGACACTTATCATAAGATATCACTTCTAGAGGGAATGTAAAAACCGCTACACTTGAACTGAATTGCAAAACAGAACAGAGTCACACGTTTAGAAAACACACTATGGCTGCTGAACGGGCAAGGTGAGGTGGGGTGATGCATAAAACAAGGGTTTCAAATTAGCTCAGATACCGTTCCATAAACCCAATATGTAACAGACAAGACCTATTCCTTTTTCAGTGAACTGGACTCAACACCCCCTATTCACCGCACAAGAATATATCTGACTAGTAAGAATCTTCAAACCTATGTATTGATATCTCTCTGTAAGTGAGTCAAGGGGGTGTAAAGCGGCATAAACACAGCCGTGAAAAGCAGCTAAACCCCATTATAAAAATAAATTACTTTTCAAAACCCGTGAAACAAAGACAGTGAAAGAGAGAGAAATTCTTACAAAATTCGTTCAGGGGCTGTGATGCAACCTGGATTGACCATATCTAGACCCACAGCTGATTGAGACATAAGGTTGGACACTCTTGGGGCTGAGAGGTTCGGTGAGGTTGGGTGAGCCAACGCAGACCCTTTCAAGTAATACTGCATGGTAGCCATCCCATGGGTCCCAAATCTCCAGGTTCAAGGGCATCTTCCTACATCGAAAACAGGCATGAGAAACCCAGAAGATGGTACACCGTGTGATCGGGAAAGGTTTCTAAAACGCACCTCATTTCTCATCTCCTTGGCTCGGGTTCGCCATTCCAGCCGATTTACTAGCCATCTTCCTCCTTGGAGAATCAGCACCTTTAACCTCCTGTGCCGTACAGGTTGCAATTTGTCCTGATGATGAACGGGAAGAGGGGGAACCAATGAGAGACTAGCTCTAGGTGTTGGGACAGGCACAGGTCACTCTATTTTCCCATCAGGAAGAAGAATTAAGCACAAGCGCAGCCTGCCCCCCAGAACCAGAAGAGGGCCTGAAGCAATCCTGCGCTTTTGCGGCCAGCTCCCAAAAAAGCGAGTTGAAAAATGGAGCTCAGGAGCACTGCAATTCACAAACCTGCAGAGTTTTAAATGATAACTCTCGTCCACAAATATATTAAGGGAAGGCAACGAAGAGGCTTTGAAAACAAGGCAGAATTGCAGGAAACAGATTTCAGGAGGTAGATTTGAATCGCCTTGAAAGCACATGAAAAGCGGCAAAACGTGGACAATGATGCCCTTGGCCAAAAGGGGCGTATGCGTTTTTTCCTGAATATATTCAGGAAAAAACGCATACGCCCTTTTTGGCCAACCAAGCAACCTGGAAAGGCAAATCAGCGCTCCAAAGAAGTCTCGCTTCCCAGCGGGCAAAAGGGCCATGCGGAAAAAAGTGTCCAAACCAGAAATGCAGGACCGGCCATGGAGAAATGGGAGCCTTGCTACGCTGATGGGTGGGATGTAAATTGCCAACAGCCACTCTGGAGAAGTGTACGGTGTGTTCTGAAACATCTAAAAAACACAGCTTGGAGAGCATAGGGCACTTCCACTCATGGCCGTATAAATAGGGAAAATTAAAAAGCAGCAAGACACAGGCACTCCAAAGTATAGAGCTGCTCTGTTGACAAGAACCCACACTTCATTACACCCTAAATATCCTAGGAAAGAGAAAAATGCATAAAGAAGATGTGGTCCTCATGTACAATGGAATATCACTCAGCCATGAAATCAACGTCATAAGGCTAGTAGCAGCACGATGAGTGGATTTAGGTACGACGATTCTAAGTGAAATAAGTCACACAGAAAAAGACACTTATCATAAGATATCACTTCTAGAGGGAATGTAAAAACCGCTACACTTGAACTGAATTGCAAAACAGAACAGAGTCACACGTTTAGAAAACACACTATGGCTGCTGAACGGGCAAGGTGAGGTGGGGTGATGCATAAAACAAGGGTTTCAAATTAGCTCAGATACCGTTCCATAAACCCAATATGTAACAGACAAGACCTATTCCTTTTTCAGTGAACTGGACTCAACACCCCCTATTCACCGCACAAGAATATATCTGACTAGTAAGAATCTTCAAACCTATGTATTGATATCTCTCTGTAAGTGAGTCAAGGGGGTGTAAAGCGGCATAAACACAGCCGTGAAAAGCAGCTAAACCCCATTATAAAAATAACTTACTTTTCAAAACCAGTGAAACAAAGACAGTGAAAGAGAGAGAAATTCTTACAAAATTCGTTCAGGGGCTGTGATGCAACCTGGATTGACCATATCTAGACCCACAGCTGATTGAGACATAAGGGTGGACACTCTTGGGGCTGAGAGGTTCGGTGAGGTTGGGTGAGCCAACGCAGACCCTTTCAAGTAATACTGCATGGTAGCCATCCCATGGGTCCCAAATCTCCAGGTTCAAGGGCATCTTCCTACATCGAAAACAGGCATGAGAAACCCAGAAGATGGTACACCGTGTGATCGGGAAAGGTTTCTAAAACGCACCTCATTTCTCATCTCCTTGGCTCGGTTCGCCATTCCAGCCGATTTACTAGCCATCTTCCTCCTTGGAGAATCAGCACCTTTAACCTCCTGTTCCGTACAGGTTGCAATTTGTCCTGATGATGAACGGGAAGAGGGGGAACCAATGAGAGACTAGCTCTAGGTGTTGGGACAGGCACAGGTCACTCTATTTTCCCATCAGGAAGAAGAATTAAGCACAAGCGCAGCCTGCCCCCCAGAACCAGAAGAGGGCCTGAAGCAATCCTGCGCTTTTGCGGC